>NC_057797.1:782221713-782443625 GCF_018294505.1 Triticum aestivum
CAAAGAGCACTACAACTATTCATGTATAGTAGTAGCGTGGGACAACAAGCGCTACTGCTATACGTTAGCTGTAGCGCCTTATTAGTAGCGCCGGTACCCGCGCTACTGAGAGGCCCAAAACCCTCGCTGCTGCTAGGCTTTTCCCTAGTAGTGATGATGCTCTCTTTATGTTTCAATTCTTATGTCTTATGTGAGCATCATTGAAACCATCATGCGTAGCTAGGGGCTTTAAACGTTAGCGCTTGTTGGGAGGAAACCCAATTTTACTTCAGTTTATTGCTTTTTGGTTCTATTTAGGAATAAATAATTCATCTATCTTCTGGTTAGATGTGGTTTTATATTTTAATTAGTGTTTGTTCCAAGTAGAACCTTTGGGAAGACTTGGGTGAAGTCTTCATGATCATGCTATAAAAAACAGAAACTTTAGCGCTAACGAGATTAGCTTCAACTTTTTACTAGAGAGTTCTGTTTAGTTTATTCTTTTTGCAGATGATTACTAGACAAATTCCTCAGGTCCACCAATTTATTTTAGAATTTTTGGAGTTCTAGAAGTATACGTTTGATACAGATTACTATAGACCGTTCTGTTTTTCGTGTGTTGTTTTCTTATTTTGATGAATCTATGGCTAGTAAAATAGTTAATAAACCATGGAGAAGTTGGAATACAGTAGGTTTAACACCAATATAAATAAAGAATGGGTTCATTACAGTACCTTGTTTTGTTTTCTTTCGCTAACGGAGCTTACCAGTTTTCTGTTAAGTTTTGTGTTGTGAAGTTTTCAAGTTTTGGGTAAAGATGTGATGGACTATGGAATAAGGAGTGGCTACAGCCTAAGCTTGGGGATGCCCAAGGCACCCCAAGGTAATATTCAAGGATAACCAAGAGCCTAAGCTTGGGGATGCCCCGGAAGGCATCCCCTCTTTCGTCTTCGTTCATCGGTAACTTTACTTGGAGCTATATTTTTATTCACCACATGATATGTGTTTTGCTTGGAGCGTCATTTTATTTTCTTTAGCTTTGCTTTCTGTTATTTAGAATAGTGTTTTGCATCTCTAGTTTGAATAAAAATGTCAAGGGTAGCCTTTACCATGCTTATTTTGCAAGTATACATGTTGCTGTTTCAAAACAGAAAGTTTGCCGCTGTTGCAAAAGTTCCCTAGAAAAGTCAGAATGTGATAAAATGATGAAACATTTTGCATATTAAGCTCTGATAAATATACTACAGTGGGAATTTTCTTTCATAATTTTTGGAGCTAGGGAAATATGGATCTTGCTGCATTCTTTACAGACTGTCCTGTTTAGGCAGATTGCTGTTATGTTTGTATTGTTTGCATATGTTTGCTTGTTTAATGATTCTATTTGAGGATAGGACCATTAAATATGTAGAGGCATTTAGTACGCAATGTTGAATAATAATTTTAGTGATTTACTACAGTATAGTATAATAAGGTTTTTGCGTTGGTTTATACTAACTCATCTCACGAGTTCTTGTTGAGTTTGGTGTGGATGAAGCTTTCGAGATTTAGGAAACCGAGATATAAAAGGAATTAAAGAGACACAAAAGCTCAAGCTTGGGGATGCCCAAGGCACCCCAAGATATTATTTCAATAAGTCTCAAGTATCTAAGCTTGGGGATGCCCCGGTAGGCATCCCACCTTTTCTCTTCAACAACTATCTGTTAGTATCGGTTGAACCTATGTTTTTGCTTCTTCACATGAGTTGTGCTATCCTTGCAATGTAGTTTTATTTTGTTTTGCTTGCTGGTTGAATAAAGTACCAATATCTGAAATTATTAAATGAGAGAGTCTTTACATAGCTGTATAATTATTTGACTACTCATTAATCTTCACTTATATCTTTCTGAGTAGTTTGTTGTTTGCTCTAGTACTTCACTTATATCTTTTAGAGCATGACGATAGTTTTATTTTGAAGAAATAGATGAACTCTCATGCTTCACTTATATTATTTTGAGAGTCCTAAATAGCATGGTAATGTGCTTAATCCTAATATGCTAGGTATTCAAGATTAGTAAAAACTTTCTTATGAGTGTGTTGAATACTAAGAGAAGTTTGAAGCTTGATGATTGTTTTGAGATATGAAGATGGTGATATTAGAGTCATGCTAGTTGAGTAGTTGTGAATTTGAGAGATACTTGTGTTAAAGTTTGTGATTCCCTTAGCATGCACGTATAGTGAACCGTTATGTGATGAAGTCGGAGCATAATTTGTTTATTGATTGTCTTCCTTATGAGTGGCGGTCAGGGACGAGCGATGGTCTTTTCCTACCAATCTATCCCTCTAGGAGCATGCGTGTAATACTTTGCTTTGATAACTCTTAGATTTTTGCAATAAGTATATGAGTTCTTTATGAATAATGTTGAGTCCATGGATTATATGCACTCTTCCTCCTTCCACCATTGCTAGCCTCTCTAATACCGCACACTTTTCGCCGGTATCATCTCGCCATATATCTTCCTCAAAACAGCCACCATACCTACCTATCATGGCATTTCCATAGCCATTCCGAGATATATTGCCATGGAACTTACCACCGTTCGGTTTATTATGACACGCTTCATCATTGTCATATTGCTTTGCATGATCATGTAGTTGACATCGTATTTGTGGCAAAGCCACCATTCATAATTCTTTCATACATGTCACTCATGAGTCATTGCACATCCCGGTACGCCGCTGGAGGCATTCTTATAGAGTCATATTTTGTTCTAAGTATTGAGTTGTAATTGATTGAGTTGTAAGAAAATAAAAGCATCATGATCATCATTTTTAGAGCATTGTCCTAGTGAGGAAAGGATGATGGAGACTATGATTCCCCCACAAGTCGGGATGAGACTCCGGATGAAAAAAATAAAAGAAAAAAAGAGGCCATAAATGAAAAAGAGAGAAAAGGCCCAAATAAAAAAAATAAAAAAATGAGAGAAAAAAGAGAGAAGGGACAATGCTACTATTCTTTTACCACACTTGTGCTTCAAAGTAGCACCATGATCTTCATGATAAAGAGTCTCCTATGTTATCACTTTCATATACTAGTGGGAATTTTTCATTATAGAACTTGGCTTGTATATTCCAATGATGGGCTTCCTCAAAATGCCCTAGGTCTTCGTGAGCAAGCAAGTTGGATGCACACCCACTTAGTTTCTTTTTGAGCTTTCATACACTTATAGCTCTAGTGCATCTGTTTCATGGCAATCCCTACTCACTCACATTGATATCTATTGATGGGCATCTCCATAGCCCGTTGATACGCCTAGTCGATGTGAGACTATCTTCTCCTTTTTGTCTTCTCCACAACCACCATTCTATTCCACCTATAGTGCTATATCCATGGCTCACGCTCATGTATTGCATGAAGATTGAAAAAATATTGAGAATGTCAAAAGTATGAAACAATTGCTTGGCTTGTCATCGGGGTTGTGCATGATTTAAATACTTTGTGTGGTGAAGATAGAGCATAGCCAGACTATACGATTTTGTAGGGATAACTTTCTTTGGCCATGTTATTTTGAGAAGACATGATTGCTTTGTTAGTATGCTTCGAGGGCAGTCTCGGGCTGCCCACGAGGGTGGAGGGTGCGCCCCCCTGCCTCGTGGACAGCCCGGAGGTCCACCGACGTACTTCTTTCACCCATATATACCCACGTACCCTAAAACTTTCGGGGAACATAATAGATCGGGAGTTCCGCCGCCACAAGCCTCTGTAGCCACGAAAAACCAATCGGGACCCTGTTCCGGCACCCTGCCGGAGGGGGGAACCCTCACCGGTGGCCATCTTCATCATCCCGACGCTCTCCATGATGAGGAGGGAGTAGTTCACCCTCGGGGCTCAGGGTATGTACCAGTAGCTATGTGTTTGATCTCTCTCTCTCTCTCTCTCTCTCTCTCTCGTGTTCTTGATTTGGCACGATCTTGATGTATCGAGAACTTTGCTATTATAGTTGGATCTTATGTTGCTTCTCCCCCTCTACTCTCTTATAATGGATTGAGTTTTCCCTTTGAAGTAATCTTATCGGATTGAGTCTCTAATGACTTGAGAACACTTGATGTATGTCTTGCCATGCGTATCTGTGGTGACAATGGGATATCACGTGATTCACTTGATGTATGTTTTGGTGATCAACTTGCGGGTTCCGCCCATGAACCTATGCATAGGGGTTGGCACACGTTTTCATCTTGACTCTCCGGTAGAAACTTTGGGGCACTCTTTGAAGTACTTTGTGTTGGATTGAATAGATGAATCTAAGATTGTGTGATGCATATCGTATAATCATACCCACGGATACTTGAGGTGACATTGGAGTATCTAGGTGACATTAGGGTTTTGGTTGATTTGTGTCTTAAGGTGTTATTCTAGTACGAACTCTAGGGCTGTTTGTGACACTTATAGGAATATCCCAACGGATTGATTGGAAAGAATAACTTTGAGGTGGTTCCGTACCCTACCATAATCTCTTCGTTTGTTCTCCGCTATTAGTGGCTTTGGAGTGACTCTTTGTTGCATGTTGAGGGATTGTTATATGATCCAATTATGTTATTATTGTTGAGGGAACTTGCACTAATGAAAGTATGAACCCTAGGCCTTGTTTCCTAGCATTGCAATACCGTTTACGCTCACTTTTACCACTTGTTACCTTGCTGTTTTTATATTTTCAGATTACAAAAACCTATATCTACCATCTATATTGCACTTGTATCACCATCTCTTCGCCGAATTAGTGCACCTAAACAATTTACCATTGTATTGGGTGTGTTGGGGACACAAGAGACTCTTAGTTATTTGGTTGCAGGGTTGCTTGAGAGAGACCATCTTCATCCTACGCCTCCCACGGATTGATAAACCTTAGGTCATCCACTTGAGGGAAATTTTCTACTGTCCTACAAATCTCTGCACTTGGAGGCCCAACAACGTCTACAAGAAGAAGGTTGTGTAGTAGACATCAACGGTCAAATGTGACCAAGAAGGTTGCAAATGGAAGGTCCATGGTAGAAAAATCAAAGAAACCGGGCAATGGGTGTTGAAGAGTCATGTTGGCACTCACACGTGCGTACCCCCGGACAAGGCCGACCGAAGCAAAGGACACCGACAACTCACGTCTGAGTATCTAGGATACAAATTGTTGAATCAAATAGCACATGATCCAACCGTGAAGGTCAAGTTTCTCATGACTTCGATTGAGGAACTTTTCGGATACCCGGTCAAGTATGGGAAGGCATGGATGGCGAAGGCAAACGCTATTAGGATGTTGCATGGTGATTATGGGGCCGCATATAACACTCTGCCCAAGATGTTGGCAGTCATTGTTCATCGAAACCCGGGAATGCGCCATCGGGTGGAGTCAATTGGCAGAGTGTTTCGTCATGCCTTCTGGAGCTTCGGACAATGCATTGAGGCATTCACGTATTGTCGCCCGGTCTTGTCTATAGATGGTACATTCTTGACCGGCAAATACAAGGGCACATTGATGGTGGCGATGGCCCACTCTTCAAATGATGACGTGTTGCCGGTGGCATTTGCCTTGGTGCCTTCGGAGCACGATGATAATTGGGAGTGGTTCATGGGGCATGTGAGAACCAAGGTGATAGGCAAGCGAGAGGTATGCATTATATCGGATCGCCATCATGGGATTCTCAAAGCAATAGACGTTGATATTCCCGGTCTTCCAAAGTTTCAACACCGTTGGTGCATGAGACACTTTGTTGCAAACTTTTACCGGGCATGCAAGAGCAAGGAGTTTTGCAAAGACCTTACCCTTGTTTGCATTGCATTCAACACCGACACATTCAAAAGCCGATATAATAAAATCCTCAAGGCTTTGGAGAAGAACAAAGGGGGGAAAGAATTCTTGGTTAGGCACTTTCCGGATAAGGAAAAGTGGTCACGCGATTACGATGAAGGAGGTATACGATATGGGGGCATGACAAGTAACATGGTGGAATGCTTCAACAATGTGTTGAAGGGTGTCCGTTCCTTGCCGGTGACCGCAATACTCAAGTACACTTTCATCAAGCTCAACGAGTACTTCCTAAAGCATTCTGAAATCACGGCCAAGTGGATTGGCGAAAAGGTGGACTATCCATTCAAGGTTCAGGATTGGTTGTTGCATCAAGCGCGCAAGTCTTCCAAACAACAAGTGATCAAATATAATGAAAAAGAAATGATCTATCAAATCGATGAGCCGGGTGGGACAACAAGGGACGGCAGATCTTATGGTGGAGTTGCTTTCGAGGTGCACCTCAAAACCCGTTGATGCCAGTGTGAGAGGCCACACAAGTATCATTGGCCTTTCTCGCATTTGATGACCCCAACACCAGCGAGAAACTTGCCCGTATCCGATGGCACAACGGTGCGGTCGCACGAGTTCACATTAGAACGGACAAGGTTGACGTGGGCGCCTCGGTTTAATCCTTTCCTTGATGCCTCATAGTGGCCTGAGTATCGTGGCCCAGACATTGTGCCAGATCCCGCATTCATGGGGCCTATGAGGGGAAGAAGAGGAAAGAAGAGGTTCAGGAGTGACATGGATGATCTAGCTGGATACACCGAAATGAAGCAATTTGGTAGTGGTCATTTCATGGAGGCACCGGACACCAACAATTGTGAAGAATGCAACGAAACAGGACACAATGTTAGGAGATGCACGAAGAAACCTAAAACCAACACGGTCAATAGTCAAACACGTGAAGGAAGGAGTAGCCTTGGAGGGGGTCGTGGCCGTGGAGGAAGGACTAGCCTTGGAGTGGGCCATGGCCGTGGAGGAAGGACTAGCCTTGGAGGGGGCCGTGGCCGTGGAGGAAGGACTAGCCTTGGAGGGGGCCATGGCCGTGGATCCGGTGGTTCTAACACGTCGGGTTGATAGGGGAAGTCCTATCAACGTGTTGCTCAATCCGGATGGTTGAAACAATGTGAATGGTACTACTTTATTTGCCTCTTTACATGTCAATGTGTTCATATTTTGACTTAACATCTTTATTTGTTGTAGGCATGGCTTCATCCGGTTCCATGACGAGTCCACCATGTGCTAACCAAGAAGACATGCCACACAAGTGGAAGGACGCATCTTTGGACAAGGTGAAGGAGAAAGATGTGAAGATTCCGCCATGTTGGTGTGGAGATGTTTGCAAGGTGAATGAGTCCACCGACCGAAAGAAGTCATGCACGGAAGGAAGGAGATATTTTGTTTGCCCCAATTATGCTTACGATCATGCGCTTCCAACTAACACCTATGACCTTCCACCGGTATGCTAGAGAAGTAACATGTTACTCTAAAATGTGTGCCAACACTAACATCCGTTTTATGTGCAGTCACCGCCTCCTCTATGCAAGTACTTCACCTGGATAGATCATGAAGTGCCAAAAGATGTCCAAAAGGACCAATATGAAGATTGTCTTAGGCGCCAGCGGCTGTTTGAAGAAAGGTTTCAAAGAGGTTTGGAGGAAGAGCGTCGTCACAAAGAGAGGACGGAGCGGAAGCAATGCGAGGAGGAGAGGACATGCCAAGCGAAGCTTGCTCGTGAGGAGGAGAGGGCAAGAAAGCTTGCAAGGCACAAGAGGAGGATGAGGCACGTGACAAGAAGGGGAAAGGCCCCGTATGACTTAGTAAAGCCTTCGCTTCGGTGGACTCGTCATGTAACCGGATGAAGCCATGCCAAATTTATCATGAACTATGTAGTACTAAGGCAAGAAGCCATGTGTCGTGAACTTGTCGTGAATGAATTTGTATTGAATTTGGTCTAGAGATGTTTGCAATGTGTCAAGAGAACTTCAGTTTGTCAGCGTATTCTGTGATTTGTCATGATCCTTATTTAAAAACTGTTGTGCTGAGAAGAAGGATAGAAACAGAGGATTGCCCTGTTTTCTGAGCTTCAAACCCTACCGCCACCGCCTCTGGCGGTAGGTTGCACGACTCTACTGCCAGGTACCATGGTGGTAGGGGGGGTAAACTTGCTGGGATGGGAAAAACGAGCGCTCTGGCGGTAGGGTCAACCCCTACCACCATAGACCGTGGCGGTAGGGTTGACCCCTACCGCCAGGGTGCTTGTTTTTACCGTCACAGCAAGTTGAACCCCCCCTACCGCCATGGTCCCTGGCGATAGGGTCGTGCAACCTACCGCCAGAGGCGGTGGTGGTAGGGTTTGAACCCTTTCCTCTCCTCTGTTTTGCCCCTTTTGTCGAATGTTAGAATAATATACCACCCAATTCTATCAAATATTAGAATGATCATCTCGCAAGCACATACATAACTCAACTCAACATAGTTCATTACATCCACGAATAACACATGTTCAAACTAATTAAAACATGACCCGGTTCGGATGACATCGGTTCAAACTAATAACTCATGCTCAACGGCACATTTTCTAAACAGGTAACATATTTCTCATACTTATCAGACGTTCAATTTGATCGTCACGCGCTTGATTACGCTTCAGTTGAAAGTCTGTGGATCCTGCCCAATGACCCAACACACCATTCGTTTCACGAAACTAAGCCCATGCAGCACGGCGGGTGGGATTCTCTGACACGCCTTGTTTGATTGCCCATCCTACGACCTGGCCGGGTTTCCTCAAGTCCATCTCACGGAATTCTTCTTTACTTGCAGTGAACGCAATCTCAATTGCCAAAGCATGTCTGCAAGCATATTCCCGGTCTTGCAGCTCATCAAGCATCCTCTCTTTCTCCTTCACAAGCTTTCGGAAAGCTTTTTTCTCCTTAGCATCAGAAGGTTCCTCGATAACGTGATACTTGCTGAAATCCTTCATGGCCGCATTTGCCTCATCACAACTCTTCAACCATGCTTCACATTCCCCCTTCAAGCGACGGTGTCGCTCCGACATGACCTTCTCACACGCTATGTTCATATCATGGATCGAATGTCCATCCTACATGAATATACGGGTTTAAGATGACATAGACCAAAACACAAAATAAATTTAGTGGAGTACAACATTTGGTTACTTGATATGACATACAACACCAAGTTCTTAATGAGTCCAAATGTTAATGGTACAAGTCATAGTAGTTCAAATAACGACCAAGCAAAGGGTACATGTCATTACAGTCCAAATGACAAAGATTACATAGCCTCATGCAATTCTATGTGGCGTACGGTCCCGGGTTGCAACAAATAACATCATTTCTTTCTTTGACCCATGCCCAACGAGAAGAAGCCCGCTTCTCGTCCGTCGAGAATGGTTGGCGAACTAACCAATCAATGACCTGGCCATGATTTCCCATCTCTATCTCAGCATATTCTCCCCTTGTCGCACACAATGCAATTTGCATTGCAAGATCACGCCTACAATTCTTTTCCGCCGTCTTGAGCTTCGTGATCTACCTCTGCTTTTTTTTGATAAAATTTTCGGAACGGTCTTTAGTGAAATAATAATGTGAAAAGGCCCTACACTCCACATTCAACGCATCAATGGCTTCCATCCACAAGTTCATCTTTTCCTCAATCAATTCGCGTTCACAGTTCGCCGCCGCCTCAGCAGAAACTTCAAAGAAAACGAACGGTGCCATCCTACATTTCGAGAAGTTGCTATTAAAGTAACTTAAGTTTAATTGCTTTCTTAAGCATAACCCAACCCCAATTATGTACACTAAGACTAGCACTAGATCTAGGTACACAAACTATTCCACAAGCAATTCTAAGCACATCATACATAAGGAAATCACACACATAAACCTAAATGGATCATAGTAATTGATTTGACCACACCAAAATGATGAGCTAGGGTTTGCAACCAAATGAGCAAATGCAAAGTAAGCAAATATATCAACCAATCAAAATGAGGGGAAATGAGAGAGCTACCTTGATTGATGAAATGGTAAGAATCCACCGGAGAAATCTCAAACAAATGAGAGAGATTTGGGAGGCTCTTGTGCTTCAAAGAGAGAGGGGGGAGACTTGAGCTCAGTGGAGAGGTGAAGTGGCCTGAATGAGTGGTTGAGGAGGGGGGAGGAAATATCCAGCCCCTCCCCACCTTATCCACCACATAGGACCCTACCGCCAGAGGGGCTGGCGGTAGGCTTCAGTACCCTACCGCCAGGCCCCGTGGAGGTAGGCTCTTTTCCACGTCAGCACGCGCCGATGGCCGTCAGTCACCGTCAAAGGGCCTACCGCCAGGGCTGATGGCGGTAAGATGTGCAAACCTACCGCCAGCCCCCCTAGCGGTAGGCAAAAGGGTCAGATCCCGAAATATTTTCAAATGGGGGTCAGATCCTGAATTTGTTACCAAAAAGGGTCAAAACACGAAATGTTGCCCCGTCGTGTGTACGTGTTTCGGCAGTCCCCTCCAATCCATAGTTCTTGCATTTCCCCGGCTTACGGGGTTGCTTGGGAATCCCCTCGGTCTGGGCAGGTTGGTCGCTTGTGGCCTTCTCCACGACAAATGCTGCAGAACCTTGTATGTTTACTCAACCCCTCGTACGGCCCTTTCTCCTTGCCATTAATCGGCCTGCCAACACCTCCTTGTTTCTCCGGAGCAGCAAGACCTTGAAGGGCAATCACATTTGTAGAGAGGCCACCACTGTCTTCATGGTCTGCACCGCCATTACCAACAAATGCTTCCCGCAAAAAAAACAAAAAAACTAATGCAACTTCTCCATTGCCAAGCAGCTTCCCGGAAGGCAATTTTGGCAGGCGGTCCTCCAAACCCAAACCTCACTCTTCTCTGCGAATGGTGCGTCGCTCACCAACAAAGCCTTTAGCCCTGCTGACATGTGCTCGAACACTACTTCTGCACTGGCGTCGTCCAAGAGTTGAATGCCTGCATGTGAAAGCCATATTTACCAAATGGTCTTTATGGTATTGAACAAGGTGCGCGGGTAGTCTGTCCCTTTCGTCCCGGTCGACCTATTGACGATGTGCTTTGCATGAATATCCTCCAACCTGTAGAAGACCAACAAAGGGCACACAACTGAAAACACTTATCCAAAATGCGGACAGGGACATAAAATGATATCTACTACTCCCTCCATCCTATGATATAAGAGCGTTTTTTATACTACATTACTGTCAAAACATTCTTATATTATAAGACGGAGGGAGTAGGAAATTATCCTTAGTACATGGCAGCATAATGTTCCTGTGTGCTAGAATTGTCATCACTCACACTCACCTATGTGCTAGAATTGGCTGGCACCCACACTCAAATTCTGAACCATCATCCTTTGCTATCACCTCGTACACCATTCTGCTCCATTTCTCTCGCTTGGTTACATTATTGCGTGTTGTGAGAGCAACAACACAACAATCCAAATCGTGTCTGTTTTTGCCAATGTCTTATCCGTTTGGGTCGGTCAAGCGGACGGGTTTATCCATTTTTTCGTTTGAGTTAGCCGATGTGCCCAACGGTAGCCGATGCATTTTGTGGCAGGGCGAGTGCGGTGGCCGCGTCCTGCCATGGAGAGCGGTGCGGAGCTATGCGGCATGCAGTGGTGGATGTACAGGGTGGCCAGGGTGGGCCGCGGCCCACCCTGTGATTCTGAGACAGCCCATATACATATAGATTATAAATGGGCCAGAAAAAAAACAGCCCAATAAACAGACCAGGTCCATTCCAAATTGCGTCTAGTTCCCCGACGCCCACTGCTCCCTCGCAACTGCTCGACGCCTCGATCCTCATAGCCGCCTCGCCTCGCCGTTCCTCGCCGCCGTTCACGCCCGGTGGCCCTGCCCCCGCCCAGCAGCCGAGGAAGATCTCAGCTCCCGCCTCTTCTTCAGCCCGCCCGGCCGGCCCTCGATCCAGGGCTCCAGGCGCATCTCCCTGCGCGCGCGTTGAGCCCCTGTCCCAGCTTGCGGCTGTGCCTTGGCCCTGCCGCCCTACCAGAGTCCGGTTGCCTGCGCCCCTGCCGCCGCTCGTCGGGCGGCTGCCTGGTGGACCTGCCCTCGCCCCCTCCAAATCCGGCTGTAGTGAGGTACTGAAAAAAATACCCCAAATTCATGATTTATCCCAAATTTATGATTTAGGGTTTGCTTTTTGCACTATGTTCTGCCTCAATTAGCTTTATTTATAGGAACCAGTACTTATAGAAAGTAGTATTCTTGCAAATTTGTTGAAGAATGAAGAGGGCAGCAGACATTGTTTCTCTTTTCCAAAGAGAAGCTATGAAGATAGGGAAGAAGAAGGCAGAAAATATGTCGGATGTGGCTGAAAAGCAGACCCGCGAAGTTGTGTGTATGCCGGTTGTGATCGAAGAGCAAATTGAAGAACCAACATTGTCTATGTCAAATGTGACCATAGAGCAAACTGAGGATGTGTCACCGCCATCACCACCGGTTTATGATTTTAGTCGTCTTAAACATGATCCCGGGGACAGGCCACTCATTGCAAGTTATCCTATCAATGATCAAGACGCATATATCCTTAAAAAGCCATTCAAACCTTATGCACATGACTTTAAAAAAAGAACAATTGGGAGTAGAGAACGTTCATTCAATCCTTTGTGGCTTCATAATCATAGCTGGCTTGAATATAGTATCAAGAAGGAATCTGCATTTTGCTTTGTATGTTACTTGTTCAAAGAGAAAAAACTGGTGGTAAGGGAACTAATGCATTTACTGATGGTGGTTGGAGTAGTTAGAATATAGAGAGGATGCTCATGTTGGTTGCGTATCAAGTGTGCATAATGCAGCTCAAGAGAGATATAACTTATTTGTGAATCCTCATGCAGCAATTGATGATCTTTTTGTGAAGGTGAACAGTGAGGATCTACGTCTTTACAAGATGAGGTTGAAGTATTCACTTAGATGCTTGCAGTTTCTTCTTCATCAAGGATTGGATTTCGTGGGCATGATGAAAGTGAACAGTCTAGTAATAGAGGAAACTTCCTTGAGCTATTGAAGTGGCTTGCAGCAAATAGTGAGGAGGCGAATAAGTATGTTTTGAAGAATGCACCAGGTAACTGCCAATTGACATCTCATCAGATACAACATCATATTATTCAATGTTGTGATCTATTTCTATGTGCTATTGATAATTAGTTAGAATGTTCACATGTCATATTAGTTATAAAAAAAATTAGAGCGGACCACGCTGATGTCAAATGCTAGCTCCGCCACTGGCGGCATGGCGGGCGAGAGAGAGAAAGAGGAGAGAGAAAAGGAGTTGCATGAGTGGTTGGCAGGTAGCCACGCGGGACAGATGTGGCCGAAGATGACACATAAAACGTTTGGTTTGTGTTCGCCTTCGATTCAAATCTGTCAAAAATTTGAAATGAAAATGAGTCTCGAAAGAAACAAAGCAGACAAAAAAAATAAAAATGTGTCCATGCGTTAGGCGGCAAAATTTCGTGTTTTGACGTTTTTCTGAAACTTGTTCGAGATCTTACCCTAGTTCGTAAAAAATTCGGGATCTGACCCTTTTGCTACGGCCAGGGTCCATGGCATAGCCTACCGTCAAGGTCCTTGGCGGTAGAAAACATTCCTACCGTCAAATAGGTTGGCGGTAGTCTGTACAACCCTACCGCCAAGATGTCCGGCGGTATAGCATGCACTGTGTTTTATACCTAGAAAAACTTATGATAGGGCGTGTAACCCTACTGACAGAGACCTTGGTAATAGACTGTTATAGACCGTTATAGCCTATCACCATGAACTCTGACGGTAAAAAAAATCAGATCCTGATTTTTTTTCGAACTAGGGTCATATCTCGAACAATTTTCAGAAAAGGATCGAAACACAAAATTTTGCCACGGTAGGCAAAGTTTTTTTGGCCGCGCGGACACAAACTGGCAAAAGAGTTGCTCTGACGTATTTCCTCATCTTCTCAACTTCTGCAACATTGTATGTTGTGCCTTCAATTAGCAGACGGCGGAAGTGCTCGAACATATACAGTGATTTTTGGCTGCACTGTATTCATCGTGAGCAAGAAGGTTGAGCATGACGTGTGCAGGACACGCGGACAATCTATTTTTCCTGCAGGGGTCATGTCTGAACCAGCTAGACGCCCTAGCCCACTGTGGGTTGTGGCCTCGACTGCCGGAGTCGACCGCGATACTGTTTGCTCCGTGTTCCTGCCAGCAATAGTGCAGCAGAGCAAGGCTGGGTCTGTCAACGGAGAGGACATGTCTGTCAGCTCTGTCCGATGTGTCATTCAGAAATAAGGCCAACTCCATCGGGCGATCCTATCCTGTCCGGTCCCGTCCGTTTGAGGTAAAACGGACAAAGGAGGCGGCCCAGCGCGCGATGGACCGGACCCATCTTGTCTGTTTTGTGTTCGGGCCGATCCATTTCAAGCGCAAACTTGCGCCAGGTTTGGATCGCGACGGACACCAAACGGACGCGCGCTCATCCGCCGTCGGGGCCGCGTGGCAGGCGGCCACCTACCTCCCACCCGCCCACATCAATGCGCACGAGCGGGCGGCCCCATCTGTCATCCGCACGTCGAACGGTCGTCGTCCTTCTTTAAGTGAGAAGCGTGGACGGGTCGTCGTCCATACTGCCCCACGCCACCCCGCGACCTCCTCGAAACCCGACAACGCCGAAACCCTAGCCGAAGCCCTCCATTATCCTTGAGCTCGCCGGCCGCCCACCTCGCCATGGGGTTCTGAAACCGCAAGGGCAAGCACGACCGTGAGGCCGGCTCCTCCTCGGGACGCCGCCGCGGCTCCGTGAAGAAGGAGGAGCCCGCGTCTCCGCCCGCGTCACCGCCGCGCTCCTCCCGTCGAGCCCCCGCCCCGGCCCCCTTCATCATCAACCCTAGGCCCGCCGGCGAGCGCGACCGGCAGTACCTCGCGGTGGACGTGTGCTGGAGGTACTGGGAGACGAGGACGCCGGTCCCGTGGACTGACGTCCACCTCCCCAACGGATGGCACCTCAGCGCCGACAGGGTCCCGATCCCTCCTGTGCCGGCGAGCAGCCGCGCGCGCCGCGATGAGATCGAGCGCCGCCGCCGCCTCCTCCCGTACGACCTGTTCTACGACGACAGGTACGACCCGAATTCCGACCTCTGGGACACGTGGCTCCGGGACGAGCACGACACGCGTCGCACGTCATACTTCGCCGGCAGGGTGTCGGGGCCGCGGCGGCTACGTCGAGAGGTGCGCGGGCGTATGCGCATGCGTGGCCTCGCGCCAACGACGTCGCCTTCGCCGTCTCCGTCGCCTCAATCCACCTCCTCGCATGTCAGCGGAGGAGGAGGCCCGTCTCCTCAAGCGTGTCATGGACGACTTCATGTACACGCACGACGAGCGGCAGTGGGACGGCCTGGAGGAGGCCACGGTCCTCTCTGCCACCGGGGACGTCGCCTTCCCCGAGCTGCAAATGGTGGCCGTGAAAGAGGAGGAGAGGACGGAGGAGGAGATGGAGGAGAACCGCCGGCCGCGTTCCAGCAGCTGCTGGGCCAGGGATGGGGTTGGTCCTACACTGCTTCGGAGATGGCTGCCGGCGTAGGCGTGAACTGGTGCCCCACTCCATCGCGGTCATCGGAACGGAAGGCGTCGCCACGGGAGTCAAATATTGATAACAAATCAATTCTGCTCATAACAATGCCCCATGGTCGTCAACGTCTTCCTTCTTTTTCTCTCTCTTTCCTATTGTGGTAATTTGCCTTCTCCCTCCATCTTGCCCTCTCTCTCCTCTCTTTTTCTTCTTTTGCTCGTAAAACATCCGGCTCCTCTGCAAGCCACAACGTTCATCCGCTCAAAAAAAAAGTGACCTCAAACCTATCTCAAATCCGATAAGGATATGTGTCTGTCCGATCACGCCCTGACTCTCCACTCCATGTCATATTCCTCCCATGCGGTCCCACCTGCAGCCACACACTCCTTTCTCTCTTTCTCATCTCTCTATCGATCAAAGCCGTCCGCTGCATCCTAGCCGCCGCGTGCCCACCAGCCGCCCATGTCCAGGCAAGTCGCCGCGTGCGCGCCGCTGCCCGCGTCCTGGCCGCCATGTGTGTGCCAGGCTGCCAGCCATCCCGTGAACGCAGCCCTCGCCTCTGGACGCCGCGTGCTGGCCGCCGTGTGTGTGCCACCTGTGCGTGCCGGCCATCGCTGCATGCTAGTAGCTGCGAGGCGCTGCTGGGCGAGCCGCTGCATGCTAGCTAGCTAGCCGTTACGGGCGCATCCGCATGCTGGCGAGCCGCTGCGTGCACAGCCGCCCGCTGGCCACTGACCGCTGGGTGCGCGCTCGAGCCTGCGCCCGCGGTGGTCAGAACCGGAGCTCGTGTGCCGCACGCATGCAGTGCGCTCGTCAAAATGCTTTCAAGTAGGGAGGAATATTTAAGGTGCATTTTTATTTAATAGAAAATATGATGGGTCAAAACTAACACGCTTCGCCACTGCCCGAGCGTGTCTGTGAACGTTTGAAAGATGAGATTTGCTCATTATGGCTGTAAATGCTCTAACAACTCGCATCTTTAGCCGCGACTTGCAATCAGATGCATCATTTGTTCCTGGTCACCTAACCACATGCACGTAATGTTTGTCCCCATTTTTATAGAAACTAACAACTTTCATGCAAATCGGAAATCATTCAGTATTTTTTTTACATATTACATTAAACAAAAGAGGACATGACATTTTTATTAATATAATGATTTTTTTCATAGAAAATTTTACCCTAGTCTAAATCTTCACTGGCCACATTCTGTTATTCGCCTGACGTGGGCATGTCAGTGTCACATGTCTTACTCTTTCTCGCCAGATTCCGCTGCCTTGCCGTGGACGTCGCCGATCGAGGTGAGGTCTATGATCAATGTGTACACGCCGGCCTCTTGGTCGTTGCAGCGTGCGCGCTGCGTGGCTGCTGGTGTTTGCACCGCCTCCTGCATCTGCCTCCGCCTAGGACCGAAGCAGCCACCGCTTGCACCGAGTGGTGCAGGCACTACGCGCGCGGACTCGCAAAACACCCGCTGCTGGTCGACAAAGCATGTATCCTTTGAGACCATGGCCGTGATGACCTGCTCGTTAGCCAGCTCACCGGCGATCTACTCCTTGGCCAGTTGGTAGCGCGAGGAGGTCGAGGTTGTATCCTTGTTACCGGTTTTGTTCTCTTTACTCGTACCCGTGTTTCCGTATCCCGTGATCATAATCTCAAGTATCTGGCCATACGATAATTATATCGTAACACCGATGGGCAGAGAGTACCTCTTTATCGTTAGGCGAGCAAATCTCTATCTTGTACTATCGATACAAAGACATATATATCCGATTTACCTGTAAGTTACCTTTATTCCCACCCAATTATGAAGTGATATTTCGTAACCCCAAAGTAATCATCTGGTATGTTGGTACACGATATTCTTAGGGTCAAAGGAACTAAGTAAATGTGAACTATTATAGGAAAATACCGATAACATAATAATGATAACATCTCTTAGTAATTTATAGGTTGGGTAACAATGCTTCTTAGTATGACAATGCTCATGATCAGGAAAATAAGACCATTATTAATACATGAGCTAGTCTTGAAGGCAAGACTAGGAATCATATTGGTGTTTATGTTTCCACACGTGTATTTGAGTTTTCATCTAAATCTTATATTCAAGAACCAATACAATTATAGCACAAAAAATAAACTTAATTACAAACATGGAAATATAATGTTATATTTATTATTGCCTATATTTCTAACATGAAGTACCAACAAAACCTTCAGCCATGTCCCACTGATACACCCATGTATGCATACACTCCGAGTTATCATGATAGGCAACAGGGCTAGCAGGATTCATGCCAACACATTCTACGATTTCCTTCCCAAATCTGAAATTGTACATGCACTGGTGTATGAATGTTGACAATTTGATTGCAGTGGGGACTGGCAAATAAAGTGCAGTGCTCATCGTTGCATATATATTCAGGCCAACATCAAACTTCAGTGTGAAGATCAGGCAGGTAGCTTTGTGCATCATTGGATATGAGAATTGCTTACTATATATTGGGAATTGTTTCTGTTTCTTGGAAATATTAGCCGTAGCTTCTTATTAGTGCCAGGCTGCCAGCATGGTGAAAGAGCTATATTGTTGTGCCTTTCTTTGATTCAGATTCTTCTATTCCATATGCTCACAAGAAACTTGAGAGTATTTCACAAATCTTTGCCTTGCCAAAATAAGGGTGACTGCAAACTCACTTATTCTGGCCTATTTAGTTTCTGATTGCTCACTTTCTTATTTGTGTGCTGAGTTAGGAGTTTTCACGGATTAAAGGTATGGTGGAACTGTACATGCCACAGCCAAAATATGGAACTGTCCTCTCGCCCCCGCCATGTCGTTGTTCTATTACACAACTAATGACATCGGCCTCTGAAGCTGCTCACAGTCGCGGGGATAGACTGACTTGTAGCAAAGAGCTGGCCACTGAAGATTAGTTCGTGCAGGGGCGAATCATGATCCAGAAGCAACGGTAGACAATACAAAGTACAGAAAACATTTCCAAAGAGATAGCAGAATACCAATGTGTGTAGAGAGTATTTACATGAGCATAGAAGAATGCAAAAATATTCGTGGCATAAACAACTTGATTACAACATGGTAGTTGTCGCTATATTTCCTGTTCATACTTTTTGTTTTTTTGTTACAATATAGCAATCCTTCACATTATTTGGAAAGAAGATCCCTAAACCTTTTCTGTTTGTTGCCTGAGAAATATATGTAGTACTCTACTGAGCTCTTACTGAAATTCTATTGGTATTTGCTTTTCTTCTCTTTTGGTGCCAAAATCCAAATGAAAAGTAAGTAAAATAATTTGTGGTAGTCTGAAGGACTTACAGTTGGCTGCACAACGCATTGGTTGGACTATTGTTTTTTTCTCAATGACAGAGTTGTCTGAGTTGCACCGTGAGATTGTATTGGGAAGCTACTAACTGTGAGAGGGTAGTCCTGATGTTCAGAGCATGTGACCATCATGTGTTGGTCCATTGAACCTTGATTTTCTCTCTCTCAGAGAAACGTGGAAGCTGGAAAGTAATGAGATATGTATTCCC
Organism: Triticum aestivum; assembly: GCF_018294505.1. Taxonomy (NCBI): domain Eukaryota; kingdom Viridiplantae; phylum Streptophyta; class Magnoliopsida; order Poales; family Poaceae; genus Triticum; species Triticum aestivum. The sequence continues at coordinate 782,240,661 of NC_057797.1, forward strand.
GCCAGTGTTATAACCATAACTTCATAATTATGCATGCAATTGTTATTTGATCTATTTCACATGTTTCCTTGATATATTCATCCAGTTTTAAATCCAAAAAGGTGAACATTAGTCATTACTCTTAATAATAATTTGTGGCTTAGCATCAGGCATAAACGTTATTACCATAAAAACTGTAAATTGGAGTCTTCTATGAAACTATTTTTCTTGCAATTCCTACTCTTAAAGTCAGAGTTTATAAATGGAAATGTCTAAATTAAATTCTGCTATTATATCTATTCACACAAATACCTCGACGATTTTCAGTAGTTAATACATAAAGAACAATAAGCATGTCTCGGGTTGGTACACAAATAGAATCCCAAATAACGGAAAATAAAAATAAAATGTTCAAAACAATATCGCACGTAAGTATATTTAGACGACTTTTTTTAAGAACATCATCTTTTATCAAGTTAATATATCTTTTATTAAGCAGAACAATGTTCAGGTTTATGAAAAATATATTTAAGGTTTAGGATAAAGTTGTTCTAGCTTCCAAGAATATTGTTCCAAGTCCATGAGGAAAATACCCCAGGTTTAGGGAAATTATTTGTCCATGTTTATGATTATTTCTTAACGAGCCAGTGACAACAGTTAACCTAATCAGATTAAGACGTCTTGAATTAATCTCAGACAATTAATACACCATCATGACTAGATAGCACCTCAAAAAGTTGAGGTGGGAATACAACTAGGAAAGACCCAAACTGAACAAACATACAATTCTTTTTCATGCTGGGAATAATTGATGTGGGAAATGAAGCCATCAGTTGTATTTTGTGCCATACTTACTACTCCCTCTGTTCCCAAATATAAATCTTTCTAGAGATTCAAACAAGTGACTACATACGAAGGAAAATGAGTGAATCTAAACTTTAAAATATGTCTACATACATCCATATGTTGTAGTCCATTTGAAATGTCTAAAAAGACTTGTATTTAGAAACGGAGAGAGTATCTGATAGGGAAATGTGATGGAGTTTTCATCCATTGCAACAAATTTAAGGGCGTGATAAATATTTCTCCCATTGCAATGCACGGGCTCTTTTGCTAGTCTTATATTCAAGAACCAATACAATTATAGCACAAAAAATAAACTTAATTACAAACATGGAAATATAATGTTATATTTATTTATTGCCTATATTTATAACATGAAGTACCAACAAAACCTTCAGCCATATCCCACTGATACACCCATGTATGCATACACTCCGAGTTATCATGATCACTCGTTGAAACCCATAGGAGTTAGCCGTTCAAGTAGCAAATGCTCCCAGCTCCAGACCAATGAGACGGTCATCAGACCATCCATATTTATTTTCTTTGCATGGCGGTGTTGTCTCGATCAATGCCCTATGGCAAGCCTAGTCCAAGTACACACACAGCAAGAGAACTATGTAAATACAAACTAGAGAAAAATTTATATTGTGAAGATACTATGCACAACTAGTTACCTGGTGGTACAAATAAGCTAGTGCTAGGTACCCCAATTGAGTCCACGCTCCCACCCAGAAAAAAACTTAAGCTATATAAAGGAAGCCTTCACGCTAGTGCCGTCGGGAAAAAGAACCCAGCGGATTACATACCACAAGTATGTCCGGGCATACTGCTGCACCATTTCACTATTATCAGCAATCCAATGATAAGTTGCATCCGCGGACTTTCCTCGCACCCTTGGCTCCTTCCCGATGAGTCCAACCATAGTGTCAGGCCATCTCTTAGAATTTGTGCCAAGACAAACATGATCTCCTTTGATAGGAAGTGACAGGATCATTGAAACAACCTGCAAAGCCACGATCATCTCCACACAATGTACGTGTAAAGTATGTGCCTCAGGTCGGTCAACGAGTGTCATGCTCGCAAAAGGGTTGAACTTCGGTGTCAAATGAGACATAAGTGTGATTACACTTCTTCTTCGGTACAACCCCCCTAAACACATCGACGGTGGAGATCTGTTTATACCCCTTCATAATAAAGGGTATGATGATCTTTTTCAGTTGAGGATGGTCTTTTTTATCCGCCAACATGTATTCGGGCCGGCTCAATGGTGATCGCTGTAAGCGCGTCCCTTCACTGGAAGTAAAAATTGAAAAGAAACCCAAAACAACTGTAGATCCCAGGATTTGAGCCGCAGACCTCTTTCTACAAGCGTGAGTGGCTCACCGGTTGACCCGGCTGAAGACCATGTCAATTAATGACCATGAAATCTTAAAAACTAACAGCAGGGAGCGCGCCTGTTCGTGTAAAAAGTCACAAAAGAAATGAACCAGCTAGGAATCTAACCACAGATCTCTTGCAACAACCGTGAGTGGCATACCAGTTAAGCTGACTAATGTTTGTGCAAAACAAGGAACGCGCATACTTAAGAACTAACACTAATGAAGAATTCAGGTACCTTTTCAAAAAATTCAAACATTTGTTGGAAAATCTGAATAAATTTTTACAATTCAAATAATATTCAAAAATTTCATTGTTTTAGAAGCATGACATATTTCGAAAAATTTGAGCAACATTTTTTAAAAGCATGAACATTCCAGAAAAAGAGATATGTTAGTTCAAAATGTTCAGAATATTCTTTTGAACAACATTTTCAATAATTTTAAGGAGATATGAGGAGCGTGCTAACTTAAGAGGTAACATTCTGAACAATTTTATGAACAAAACTTGAACACTTGCTTTCTTTTTGGCTTATTATGTGGCAAATGTAACTTCGTGAAGTTTTAGGACGTTTTTCATGTTTTTTAAAACCGGGCTTTATTCTGGTTTGTTTTCCTTTTTTTAGTTTATCCCTTTGTTTCCTTTTTATTTTTTCCTGTTATTTCAAATGTGTGAACCTTTTAAAATAAAAAAAATTCATGAATTAGTTCTCAAAATATTCAATCCTTTTCAATTTCTCGAGCTTATTTTTCAACTTTTTTGGTGGTCTTTTTTTTGGAAAACTTTCAACATGAATATTTTTTCAGCATCGATGAACTTATTTCAAATCTACGAACGCTTGGGCCGACCCAATAGGTGCCTGACCGGAGTGATGAGATCACCCATGACCCATCAGGGTGGTAGTGTGGTAGAAATTGAAATTTCCATTTTTACCATTTTGTTTTTAATTTTGGTTAGCAAACCTAAAACTCGGAAATGTCAACCCAATACAACAAATCGATATTTCGTTAACCAACTGATTCCGTTTGGTTTTTGGTTTATAATGAAATTCTTTTTGTAGAGCACACATACAAGCTACGATACAACTACTAGCACTTCCCTCGTGCCATTCTCTAATATCCATGACAACCTTTATCCTCTGAGGATACCTACGCGATGTGGTACTAAACAAACAAGATGTTTGCCGCTGCATGCTCTGCCTGCCCATAGAAGTACTAGTAGTTGCCCTTGGGCCTTGCAACTAGGTGGACAACGAAACATCGCAATATCTTAGCTGGTTTAGCTGTAACATACCGATGACAAAGGGAACAACGTATGTTGTTATGCGATTTGACCGATAAAGATCTTCGTAGAATATGTGGGATCCAATATGAGCATCCAGGTTCCGCTATTGGTTATTGACCAGAGATGAGTCTCGGTCATGTCTACATAGTTCTCGAACCCGTAGGGTCCGCATGCTTAACGTTCGATGACGATCGGTATTATGAGTTTATGTGTTTTGGTGTACCGAAGTTTGTTCGGAATCCCGGATGTGATCACGGACATGACGAGGAGTATCGAAATGGTCGAGACATAAAGATTTATATATTGGAAGGCTATGTTTTGACACCGGAAAGGTTTCAGATGAGTTCGGGCATTTTTCGGAGTACCGGGTGGTTACCGGAACCTTCCGGGGAGTTAATGGGCCTTAATGGGCCATGGTGGGAGAGAGGAGGAGGCGGCCAAGTGGGGGCGCGCTCCCCCAAGCCTAATCCGAATTGGGGGGGGGGGGGGGGGGCGGGGGGGGGGGGGGGGGCTTTCCTTCTCTCCTTCTCCCTCTTCCTTCTTCTCCTACTCCAACTAGGGAAGGGGGGGAACCTACTCCTACTGGGAGTAGGAATGCCCCTTGGGGCGTGCCATAGAGACGGCCCGCCCTCCCCTCCTCCACTCCTTTATATATGGGGGAGGGGGCCAACCCATAGATAGACAAGTTGATTGTTTAGCCGTGTGCGGTGCCCCCCCCCCCCCCCAGGTTTCCACCTCGGTCATATCATTGTAGTGCTTAGGCAAAGCCCTGCGTCGGTAACTTCATCATCACCGTCATCACGCCGTCGTGCTGACGAAACTCTCCCTCGGCCTCAGCTGGATCAAGAGTACGAGGGACGTCACCGAGCTGAACGTGTGCAGATCGCGGAGGTGCCATGCATTCGGTACGAGAGAAAAAGTATTTAAAATCATAATTAAAATAGTTACTTAAAACTATCATATTGGTGAACTATTTCCTGTTTTTTTGCAAGCGTCAATGGGCCAGCCCAGTCGGCCAGCCTCCTGCATGTGTTGCCTTCTATTTGATGCTATTCTCGAAACATATGGAATTTCCTAATTGACACTCGTCGCATGAAGTTATCAATCAAACAGATAGAACGAGTGGAGCAAATAACGTTATGGTCTCGCCTATTTAGCATCCTTAGCGACCACTGAACCTTCATTATTTCGAATATTTTTAAAACCAATTTTCAGAATTACAAAAATATTCATATTTATTAATCAATGTTAAAAAAAATCAGAAAATGTTCATAATTTCAAAAAAAGTACATATCTTCAACTTTTGTTTGTCATTTTCAAAGAAAAAGTCAGAAATTTCAGAAAATGTACGTGTTTTCCAAATATTCTTCAAAATGTGTTTATTCAAAATTTTCACAACTGATAGAGAAATGATTGGTATTCCAATTTTTTTTCATGTATTATAATTTGTTTAGAATTTCAATCAATGTTCCCGTTTTCATATTTTTCCCAAAAAATTCAAAAAATGATGGTCTTATGCTTCTGTTACAAAAATTGTTCGCAATTACAAAAATGTTTGTTGTTTTTCCATTTATTTTCTGGAGTTGCAAAAAAATTTCAGGTTCCAAAAATTGTTTGTGTTTCCATAAAAAAATGGAATTAGAAAAAATGTTGTTGTTTAAAAAAACATTTGTGTTTCAAAATCCTTCATGAGTTTTAAAAAATGTTTCAGTTTATTATATATTTGTTCAAAAATCTGAAAAGTGTTTGGGATTCACACAAAAATCACGTTTTGTTTTCAGAAAAATATTTTGCGTTGGAAGATTTAAAAATATTCTCCATGAAGGCATCGCGCTGGCTCTAATCCAAAGACGCTGGCTAGGCGAGCTGTTTGTACCACGTTTGTCAAAGTCTGGAAGTCCCGAGTTCGAACTCTTGCAGGCACGGTTTTATTTTTGAAGCGCTGCTATACGGCTACCTTAATGGGCCGGCCCAATGGGTGGTCTTCTGTATGTACACGTCCAGCAGGCTACCCACCGTGCATACAAAAGTAAGTACGACTTGTGAAATTACTATACTACCCTCCCTTATACGTTTTAGGAGGGGGGGGGGGGTGGTTGTACCGAAGCGGGTCTCGTGTGATTAAAGGGAGAAGCCCAGTCTTTTAGATATACTTTGTGTATCACCTGTCATACTACATCTTATCATGAACCCCACCGGACCTAAGGTGAAGTTGGTCAAAAACCCTTCCTTCCCGTGAATGGTGCAATTTATTGTACGACTCATGGATCAGAGACATCTTGCAAACTTGCAATGTATCGTAAGCCTTGGTGTTATTGTGCAAATATTCATGCAAGTGCAAATATACATACATGTGCAAATATCCATAGTAAATTTTGTATATACATTTGCAAATAAATACATACGCACAAATATCCATACCCCATTTCTCATATACTATCATGTGGTACTATATACTCTACTTTATTATTTTTAATATGTTCATATACTATATTTAAGATACTCCAAAGTGAGTTATATGAAAAAATTGTAAGTGAGCCCATAGTTTTTTTGTATTTGTGAAATACACACATATTTATACGCAAAATAAAGTATGCACAAAATATGATACATACTACCAAAAAAATAGTATATATACTACCTAAACATTATTATATACTACATATTACCCGTACATACTCTCCGGTATGATAGATACTACGTAGAACATACAGAATAAAAGTGGGAGTAACTACACCCGGTAGTAGAAAAAAATTGTCCATGTGTGTGTGTGTGTGCGCGCGCGCACGCGCAGATAAATACATACGTGCAAATATTCATACTTGTGTACGTAGGTACACACATTTACAATTATCCATGCAAGCGCCATGCCAAATTTGCTACAAACCCCAACCCATACCTAAAAACTATAAGACCCAACTATACATACAAAATCCCTAACCATGGCATACAAATCCTAAACCATACCTAACAAATACTAGTGCAATCATAAATGAAATTTGAAAAAGTGGATGAACTAGGATTTTTCTAAGTTGGTACAATGTGAATATAGCAACCAATAAAAACAGAATACCTTGAGGATTTGAAAGGGGAAGAAGATTCCCCTTTTTTAGCTTCCATCCATAAGATTTGGCCACCTATTTTTGAGGGGGTGGGGAGAGGGGCGAAGGGGGGGGGGGTGGTCCGAGGAAGAAAAGAAGAATGTACATAGTCCTCTGGCTCGGGGTGGGAGGCCTCGTGCTAGTTGTAGAGGAATAGGATGCAACTCTCAATGTATTGATAGGTGCATATGCACAAGTATATATAGTACATAGGGCAAGTCATATCCTCAACTATACACAAGGAGGAGACTTGGAGTACAAGAATACATGTGCTAAATACATATCTCAACACCCCCCCCCCCCCCGCAGTCGAAGCGACACCATTGCTGACGCAGAGACTGGACCGGAATTCCTCGAAAGACGTCGTGGGCAAGCCTTTGGTCATGATGTCAGCAAATTGTTGGGAGGTGGGAACGTGTAGAACACGAACATGGCCAAGAGCCACCTGATCCCGAACAAAATGGATATCAAGCTCAATGTGCTTGGTGCGACGATGATGAACCGGGTTGGCGGAGAGGTAGACGGCGGAGACGTTGTCGCAGTAGACGACGATGGCCTTCTCAACAAGACACGAGAGCTCGTGAAGAAGCTGACGAAGCCAGGAACACTCAGCAACAACGTTGGCCACAGCGCGGTACTCAGCCTCGGCGCTAGACCGCGAAACAGTGGGCTGCCGCTTGGACGACCACGACACCAGGGATGGTCCAAGGAAGATGCAGTAACCCAAAGTAGATCGACGGGTATCCGGGCAGCCAGCCCAGTCGGCGTCGGAGTAGGCGACCAGATCAGTGGCAGTAGAGGCACGCAGAGTAAGACCAAGATCCATAGCACCGCGGATGTAGCGGAGAATCCACTTAACGGCAGTCCAGTGAACGTCTCGAGGGGCATGCATATGGAGGCAGACCTGCTGAACCGCGTACTGAAGCTCTGGCCGAGTAAGAGTGAGGTACTGAAGAGCACCAACAATGGACCGGTAGAAGCCAGCATCTGGAGCAGGAGTACCATCAGTAGCAGAGAGCTTGGCCTTCGTGTCGACAGGAGTGGCGGCCGGTTTGCAATTAAGCATGCCAGCACGGTCGAGAAGCTCATGAGCGTACTTCTGTTGATGAAGAAAGAATCCATCTGGACGACGCACCACCTCAACACCGAGGAAGTAGTGCAGCGGACCCAAGTCCTTAATAGCAAATTCTGCACGGAGACGATCAGTAAGCCGGCGAAGGAGCTCAGAAGTGCATGCTGTCATGATGATGTCGTTAACATAGAGCAGCAAATACGCCGTGTCTGTGCCCTGGTGATAAACAAACAGCGAAGCATCGGAGCGTGTAGAGCGGAAGCCAAGTTGGTGAAGGAATGCTGCGATGCGCTGGTACCAGGCACGAGGAGCCTGCTTGAGCCCATATAATGAGCGTGAGAGCAGACACACATGATCAGGACACGCCGGATCAACAAACCCCGTGGGCTGCTGACAGAAGACCTGCTCCTCAAGATGACCGTGGAGAAAGGCGTTGGAGACGTCCATCTGATGAACCGGCCAGGCACGAGAGACCGCCAACTGTAAGATAGTGCGGATCGTCCCGGGCTTAACAACCGGAGCGAAAGTGTCGGTGAAGTCCACACCAGCGCGTTGTCGGAAACCACGAACAACCCAACGCGCCTTGTAACGATCAAGAGTGCCGTCGGGACGAAGCTTGTGTTTGAAGACCACCTTCCCGGTGATCACATTAGCGTGCCGGGGACGGGGAACAAGCTGCCAAGTCCGGTTTTGCTGCAAAGCGTCAAACTCCTCCTGCATGGCGGCCATCCAAAGAGGGTCGCGGAGAGCGGCCCGTACCGAGGACGGCAGCGGGGAAGGAGCAGACGTCGAGGCGGTGCAGACATAGTCATCCGCATAGCGGGAGCTCGGGCGAAAAACACCAGTGCGCGAGCGTGTGACGGGGCCGGCCGTCGGAGCAGCCGCGGGTGGCGACGAGACCGTGGCATCCACGGGAGAGGCGGGCCGGGCGGAAGACTCAGCCGCGTCATCGGGAGAATCGGGCGACACCGGGGCCACGATCGCACCAGCAGGCGACCGAGGCGGGGTCGGCGCGGGCGACCGAGACGGAGTCGGCGCGGGCGACCGAGGCGAGGGCGACGCGCCAGGGGAAGCCGCGCCAGTGCGGGTCGGTCCAGCCAACGGCCCATCATGCGGCCCAGCATGCATGGTGGAGGACCGGGGCGAGATGGGCGACGTCGAGGCGGCTCCAGGCGACGAGGGCGCTAAGCCGGAGGAGGGGGCCGTAGAGGGCCCTGATCCGGAGAGGGGCGCCACGGGCGGGGTGGCCGGAGCACCCAGGGCCAGCAGCGGGCGACGGCGCGGAGGAGACCCGCCGCGGGAGGGGAAGACGGCGCCACCTGTTCCTGCGCAAAGGGAAAAACAAGCTCATCAAAGTACACGTGCCGGGAGGTGATGACACGGTGAGACACGGGGTCATAGCAGCGATAACCCTTAGTGTTGGCCGGGTAACCAAGGAAGACACATGGAACGGAAAGAGGAGCGAGTTTATGAGGAGTGGTGGCGGTGGTGTTGGGGTAGCAACGGCAACCGAAAATTCGGAGACCATCGTAGGAGGGAGGAGTGCCATATAAGAGATGGTGAGGCGCGTAGTTCCAGCGCGGACGGCATGGCCGAAGATTAAGGAGGAGGGTGGCGGTGGCAAGGGCATCTAGCCAAAACCGAGAAGGCATGTAGGCATGGAAAAGAAGGGTACGCACACACTCATTGAGGGTGCGTAGGATGCGCTCGGCATGGCCATTCTGCTGGGAGGTGTATGGACACGTGAGACGAAACACGGTGCCATGGGAGGAAAGAAGATGGCGGATGGTGAGATTGTCGAATTCTTTCCCATTATCGGTCTGAAGTGTGAGTATGGGTCGCCCAAACTGTGTGGAGACATAAGCATAAAATGCAATGAGAGTGGCGGCAACATCGGATTTCCTACGAAGAGGAAATGTCCATACAAAGTGAGAGTAGTCATCCAGTATAACAAGATAATAAAGATAACCAGAATTACTAGGTACTGGAGATGTCCATACATCGCTATGAATCAATTCAAACGGAAAAGATGCAACTGTGGAAGAGGAACTAAAAGGAAGGCGAACATGTTTGCCTAACCAGCAGGCGTCACAGGAGTGAGCAGCCGTTTTATTACATGAAAAAGAAAATCCTCTCATTATTTGACGAAGTGAAGAAGTGCTAGGATGCCCGAGACGAGCATGCCAAAGATCGACGCTAGCGGAAAAAGCTCGAGGACCACCCGGAGATGACGGCGACTGAACTGGGTAGAGGTCGCCGGGACTATCACATCGGTGAAGAATCATCCGGGTGCGAGCGTCCTTAACAGAAAAGCCAACTTCGTCAAATTCCACAGTTACAAAATTGTCACGAGAAAGATTACGAACGGAAACTAAGTTCTGAATAAGATGAGGAGAAACAATGACATTATTAAGAGAAAGTGGTCGAGAGTTAGAGGGAAAGGGTGCAGAACCGACATGAGAGATGGGAAGACCGACACCATTATCGATGATGATGCGGGAGGGAGTGGAAGTGGGATGGACGGAAGAGAGGTTACCCGGATGAGCGGACAAATGAGAGGTGGCACCGGAGTCCATAATCCAATCGCCGCCACCACCAGAATAGGGCGGCGGCTGCTGCAGGGCCGCTAGAAGGGCCGGGTCGTAGGAGGGGGCGCCGTACGCGCCGGGGGCGCCGTACGCGCTGTAGGAGGGCGTGACAGGAGGAGTGCCGTGGGCGCCGATGGGCGCGGCCAGGAGCGCCTGGTGAGGACTCGGACGAGGGCCGAGGATGCCCGGGGCGGGGGGCCGCGGCACGGGCATACTGTACGCGTGCACGACCCCTGTCCAGGGGTTATAGCCGCCGGCCCAGGGCGGCGGGGGCTGCTGCAGGGGGGCTTGACCGCCGCCGCCTCCTCCTTTGCCGCCACCTTGGCGTTGGCCGCCGCGACCGTGGCGGTGGTTGCCGCCGTTTCCACCATTACACGGCGGTTGGGGTGGCTGCGGCACCGGCGTAGGGTGTGGGAGGACCGGAGGACGGGGCGCCGAGGGTGGTGTAGAGGCGCCGGTGGAGATGCCAGCGGCGAGCGCGGTGTGGACGGCGCGGGTGCGGAGGTGCTTCATCCTCCGCTCCTCAAGACGAAGATAGGCCACCGCCCGCTCGTAAGTAGGGTTGGCCATGAGGGTGAGGTTGGAGGCGGTGTTGCCGAAGTCCTCGTTGAGGCCGGCGGTGAGCGTCGAGAGGAGAAGCTCGTCGCCCACCTTGAACCTGACGTCGTTGAGCTCGTCGGAGAGGCTCTTGAGCCGGAGACAGAAGGCGTCGATGGTGGAGTCGTTCTGGTGACACCCAAAAAATTCCTGCTGCAAAAAAACAATCCGTTGAAGCTTGTTGTCGGTGAAGAGGCCATTGATCTTGGTCCACACTGTGTAGGCATCGTCCCCATCGCGAACGACGGTGTGGAAGATGTCCGGAGAGACGGTGAGGAAGAACCACCGGATGAGGGTGGCGTCGATGGCGAGCCAGTTGGCGTCGTGGGCGCTGGCAAAGAAGTTGGCTAGACCGTCCACGTGATCACGAAGGTTGTACTCATGGAAGAGGAGATTGAAGTAGGTTTTCCAGGCATAGTAGTTGGCGGAGGCGTGGGAGAGTATGATGGGAACGTGATCGGAGAGGTGGATGTTGCGGATGTCGGCGGCTCAGGGCTCAACGGGCTCGGACCCGTAGGAGGAGTCGAATGGGTTGCTGGGGTGTGCGCTGGAGGAGGAAGAGGTACCGAGGGCCGACATGGCAGCAGGGGAGGATGGCGGCGCGAGATGGGATCGGGAGGGTTTTAGGGTTCGGAAGGAAGGCGGCTCGGGGTGGGTTTCAGGAGGGAGGTGGCTTGGGGCGGCGAGGGCGGGGAGGTTGGGGGTGCGGCGGGGAGGGTGGAGGCGCGATCCGGGAGGTTGTGGTGAGGGAGGGAGGAGGCGCGGCGGCCGGGGAGGCGGCGGCGCGGGACAGCGGGAGCGGCGGCGGCCTGGGAAGGCGACAGCGACGCGGCTAGGGCTGGGGACCGAGGGTTAGGCTGATACCATGTAGAGGAATAGGATGCAACTCTCAATGTATTGATAGGTGCATATGCACAAGTATATATAGTACATAGGGCAAGTCATATCCTCAACTATACACAAGGAGGAGACTTGGAGTACAAGAATACATGTGCTAAATACATATCTCAACACTAGTGCCTGCCTGTTTTCTTCAATGAAGGGGCATGGTGCCCTGGGCCAAGGCTTTATATGGTTGTGAGCATGGAGCCTCCGTCTGGGAGTCATACTCCGTCAGCTAGGCCCGTTTGGTTCGATGTGGTAGGTCAGCTCTGACCTCATGGTACCCTTGACCAGGGCGTCATGCTGTCTAGCATGGCATGCTGGGCCGGGCGTCATGAAAATGGGCCTTTTTTTCAAACAGAGTTCATTTTGCACTTCAGTTTTTTATAAGGGTCAAATTTGTCATTTTCACTATTCCGCATAAGGGTATCTCCAACGCTGGCCCGGACGCACTTTGCCATCCAACGCAACACCCATCGGTCTCCGTCCGAAATCCTGTAAACCGGGATCAAACAAGGGCAACTTTGCGGAAGTCCGAGCATCTACGACATAGAACTACGACATCCTCGACCCACCCAAAACTGAGACGGAGCCCGCCCATTTGGAGCGGTCCGTATTGTATACATGCCAAAAACCCTTCTCTCCTCCCTTTCTACTCCAATTGTCGCCTTCCTACCCCGGTTTCGTTGCCACATGGGCCCGCTTGATGATTTTCCAGTGCCGGCGGAGGTGGACGATCCATAGAAGGAGGAGGCCCGAAGGATCAACTTGGCGACACGGCAAGCCCGCCACCTCAAAGTGAATGCAAAAGGATGGGGCGGCCGGCAAAAAGAAGTGCGGCGGTCAGGGCCTTGGGCTGGGTGCAGCAGCCGGTCGGTGCGCCACCACCGCAGCCGTCCATGCACACAAGTCATCCTGGCCTATTAGGATATTCAAGTACTTGACATCCGGTTTTACAATGGTGGAGAAGCCGGCAGCGGCTGGTCCTCGCCTGTTAGGATGTTCAATTACTTAGTATTCGATCTTAAGATGGAGGAGAAGACGACGACGACTGGTGAGGAGGCGGTTGGTGATAAGGAGCTGGCAGCAGAGTGTGTAAGGAGGCTCAGGCAGTGAGTTAAGGGCATCTCCAACGCCGACCCTCAAACCTCCTGTAATGATCCGTGTCGCACTGTCTGGACAGCGGAAGCCATCCAATGTCGACCTGTATCAGTCCACGGAGCGGTTCGGACCTAATTTCTCCAGCAAACCAAAGACAAACGTGGGGGGCTTTGCGGGAGTCCGGTCACGCGAAACGTCGCTCTCTGCCATCATGGCCCACCCAAAAGGAAGGTGGAGCCCGCGCTTTTGTAGCATCCGCACTGTTTCGACGCCAAAATATCTCGCTCTCTTTTTCAATTCCCCGCCGCTCTCTGCTCAATTCCCACTCATGTCTCCCACCCTCTCTTTTCTTTCACCGCCAACGCATGTAACCGTCGAAGAACTTGCCAGAGGTGCCGGAGGATCCAAGCATCACGCTTGCCCGAAAGATCGGTTCGAAGACGTGGAAAAATTGTCGCGTCAAATTGAAGGCCGCAAAGGAGGAGCAGCTCAAGAAGCGGTTGGCCACCGGTGGGCCTGGTAGTGGCGATTGGCGTGGAGGTCATGGTGGACGACGAGGTCGGCTGGCAGTGGTGGACGTCGGCAGATCGGCATGCCGATAGTACCGACATCACCGTGGCCGGAGCTTTACAAGCCTCCGTAATACTACGCTGCCAAGCATCTCAAAACCCCCGCCGGTATGGTGCCTTACATCGTCGATGTTAATGAGGCACCACTTTTCTCTGAGTATTCTTCGTCGCCACTTGCCCGGGCTCGATCGGTGGCCGGGTAGCAGATGGGTGTCCGCCCGCTGTTCGCTGTAATGCCCAGAGAGCTGGTGTATGATGCGAACAAGGAGATGCTCAAAATCATCGACGACGGAGGAGAGGGAGGAGGAGGGGGCTATGAGGACGTGCAGGTCAAAGACTCGGATCCCACCCAGTCCGACAACTACCAGCAGCAGCAGTTCTACACCCAGACGGCCACCCAACAGTCCTACACCTAGACCGGCGATGGCACACAGCAACAGCAGCATTGGGCCGCAGTAGAGTAGCTTCCAAAGGGAGAGCAGGAGCAGGAAGAGGAGGACGTCGATGAAGATGATTCGGATGATATAGCTGGCGATCAGAAGAAGAAAGGTAGAGGAGAAAGTTTCAACATGCGGGAGGACGAGCTGTTGTGCGATGATTGGTTGGCCACTAGCCCTGATCTTCTACACGGCACAGAGCAAAAGGGCTCAACTTTTGGAGGAACATTCACATATGGTTCCATGAGCATGAACATTGCGCTCCCTACTCCGACGTGTTGATCTGCAACCGTGACTGGAAGTCCCTCAACCATCGACAGTACACCATCTAAGAGGACGTCTCCAAGTATTGCGGGCACTTGAAGCATCTCATCGCATGGTGGCCTAGCGGTGCACAGATCACCTAGCGAGTAAGTTGATCACTAGCCGGATATGCTTTAGTTTTGTTGATCACTAGCCGGATATGCTTTAGTTTTGTTGATCACTAGTTGGATATGCTTTATTTTGTTGATCACTAGCTGGATATGCTTTAGTTTTGTTGATCACTAGGTGGCATGTATTGCTTTGTTTCTCACTAGGCGGATATGCATTGTTTCACTTTGTAGCCTACTCGTGCTTGTGTGATGTACAAGAAGTTGGAGAAGAAGTCCTTCACCGTCATGCATTGTTGGTTGAAGTTGAATGGGCAACTGAAGTGGAACATTTTTATTGCCAAGACCGCCGCCCTATAAGCCAATGAGGACGAAACCGGTGACCCTATGGAGCCAACCCAAGAACCACCAAAAAAGGTTAGAAGAAATTTACGGGCCATGAAGTGGGAGGAGGGGAGGGCGAAGCGAGTAGGTGTGGTGGCCAAACTCACGGAGAGGTTCGAGGAGATCTTGGCGAAGAAGGAGGAGCCATGCGTGAGGCGCTCGAACATCAAGGAGGAGAGGAAGTCGGAGAGGTTCAAGCAGTTGATGGACGCGACGGAGAAGATGATCAAAAGATCAAGCTCGAAGAGAGGAGGACCATTATCGAAGAGAGGAACCGATGCTCGAGGAGAAGAAGGGCGTGCTTGAGGAAGAAAGGGTGAAGATCGCTGCCAATGCGCAGGACGCCAAGATATTGACCTTGAATATCGACTCTTTGGATGCCGGCGCTAGAATTATCGTGCAATCGGTCCGCTACCAGATGTTGGAGCGGCATAAAGATGAGTTGGCGGCGACGGAAGATAAGGACATGGCGGAGGCGGAGGCTGCCTACGCGGCGCCGACGGCACCTCCTTGATGATAGAGCAGCTCGCTGGCATTGCTGGTCCGGCAGTGCAGAAATGCACGAACTGTCAGACTAATGTTCTTTTGGTCCGGGCATGTAAAAACTAAGCATATTTGCTTTTTTTTCGTTGTTATCGGGGATATGATCCGGCGCGGGTGTGATCCTACGTGTTGTGTGGATCAACGTACTTTGAATGTGCATTTGTTGATGGACATATACACGCTTCGGTTAGATGTCGCGCTTCCCTATTGTGTCTAGTCCCTGTCCGAAAACGGATGCGGAGGAAATTTGGGGTGCAAAAATTTCCATTTTCTAGACGGACTGCCGTGGCTAGAACTTTTGTCGTCAGGCGTACGAAGAAACTATTCCCTTAGAAGTCAGTTCATTGTGCATGACACGACAACACCCTGCAGGAATAGTGAGCAGCCAAGTACAACAGGCACCGCTTTGACAGCTACTGACCCGTCTTTCACTCCTTGCTGTAGGGGACAGGCCCGTCATCACGACCTAATGCCTACACCTACTGCTATACCTAGGTCGCTTTGTGCACCGCAACTAGAGGCGCTAAGGCCAACCCATCGCGCGACCTCAAACGGATGTTCGTTTTGTTCGGTTTTTGTCCCTTTGGATAGGGATTTGGGGTCGTATACGAGCCTATCCTGGGATGCGGTGACCATGCACCCAACGCGCGGCCGCATCCTTTTGCCCCATCCTGTCCGCGTCTATTTAAAGAAAAAGGGACGTTTCAAATGGCAAACCCCAGTTCATGATCCGAGTTCATCATGCCGGCAACAAAGCCAGCGACCTACACGACCATCGCCGGCAACACAGCCAGCGGCCGGCAACACAGCCAGCCTCCAAAATGAATAGTTGTCCTTGCCGGCAACACAGCCAACCGCCGGCAACACAGCCGGCTTCCAAAATGAATGTTTTTTCGCCGGCACACTACCAGCGGCCCAGCGGGCGGGCGGCACCCATGCCAGCCTTCAAAAAGAACGGCCACGCCGATCGGACGACCTAGTTCAGGCCTTCGGCATCAAGCATCTCCTTCTGCTTGGCCTCGAACCAGGCCCTCGTCTTGTCGCTCATCTTCGACAAGTCCACGCTCATAATCGCAAGGGCCACCTCCTTCGCTTTGGTGGCGGCATTGGTGGCCTCGATGTCGAGCTGCCTCTGCCTGGCCTTGATGTTGAGGTTGGCATTTCGTCAAACAACACGCGGGGGGGGGGGGGGGGGGGCATGGTGCCCGTGAACGGTGCACGCGCCTGCTTTCTTTGCATCTCGACGGAAGGCCGCCCGCCGCTGTTGGACCCAGGCGTCACGTTGAGGTCGATGACGGCCGCGGGGCGTGGTGTGGACGGCGCGGACAAGCCCACGTCCGGCGACGCCGAGAAACGGGTCTGGCCGTCGTGCCTGGGTGGAGGAA
Source organism: Triticum aestivum (assembly GCF_018294505.1). Taxonomy (NCBI): domain Eukaryota; kingdom Viridiplantae; phylum Streptophyta; class Magnoliopsida; order Poales; family Poaceae; genus Triticum; species Triticum aestivum. Next base: position 782,257,177 of record NC_057797.1, read on the forward strand.
AGCCGGGCGACATGGGCGCGGCGCGCGACGTCGGCGACTGGCAGTGCGTAGGCCGGGCGACCGACGAGCCTGTGCTCGCCGGGCCGACGGCCGCTGCATGGAACCCCGCCGGACGGCCCATGCCAAGCATGAGGATGGCGTGCGCTTTGTTGACGAGGTCCTCCTTCTCGTCGGCAGCGGCCTTGCGCCGCGCGGCCTCCAGCTCCTCGCGCTGGGCGACGAACTTGGCCGCGGCGGCATTCATATTGACGGCCGCTCTCCTTTCCCTCCCCTTCAACGATTCCGCGTCAAACTTAGCGATCTCCTCTGGCGTGTACTCCGACCGCGGCTTTCTTGGCGCCTTCTTCTTCACCTTTGCGGTCGGGTCGACGGCCAGGCCGCCGGAACTCGGCGGGGCGTCGGCCATGGACGGGGGAGAAAGGGGGGGGGGGGGGGGGGGGGGGGGGGGACGTGGGAGGGTTTGAGGGAAATGGCGCCAAATGGCCGTCGGGGGGTTTTTGTTTCTCCCACCGACAGGCGGGCCAGGGGAGGACAAGTGCGCACGTCCCGCCCGTCCGCGCGCTGTCCGTTTCACCCCAAAACCGGCGCAAGTTTGGGCTGAGGATTGGTCGAAAGCGGACACAAAGCGGACAAAAGTCCGTTTGCTCCCGCGCGCTGGGTCGCCTTTTTTATCCCTTTTATCCCAAACGGACGGGGCCGGACAGGATAGGGTCGTGCGATGGAGCTGGCCTAAATGGACCGAGAAACTGCCCTGCTGCTGATAACTATGGTCTGTTGATCCTCCTCAACCCATTTCCCAAATATATCTCAGCGAGACTTGACATGATAACGGGTGTGTTTAGTCCCGTTGCACTTTTAGAGATGATGTAGTCGAGTCGACCCCCCGTCAAGATCAAAGCTAACACTAATGGACATTTGTATCGAAAGGCTAGCCGAAGGAGTTGCCATGGCCATCACCTCTTTAGAAGAAATAAAGCGGTCCTCGACTCCTCATCATTACGAATGTCTGGCTGATTCTTCAACACAAATCGATAAACTCCTAATACTAGTACTAAACAACCTTAACGCACTACCTAATTAGCTTAGATATTGTTTGCAGCAAGGACTCGGGACGGCCATCCCCACTGTCCTCAGACATGTTGATCGCAAGAAATCGAACTTGTTGGTACTGCTCCACTGAGAAAATGCATATATAGACGACGAGAATATTAATAATTCACAAGTAGCACAAGTTGCCATTGCACCAAGCTAGATCTAGCCACAAGAAGCTACTAGTCATGATTATCACCATGGCAGGTACACTCCTACTCCTAAACCATCCACTGTTTAACCTTACGAGATCAACAACTAGTAAGTCTAAACGCGAGCAGGACACGGGACAACGGCCATCGATCACCTCAGTAGTCCTCAGAGGAGCCATACTCATCGGAGTAGTAGGAGCCATCTTCTTCTTCCACCCCCTCCTCCTCCTCTTCATCATCAGAGGAGCAGTAGTAGTCACCGGTGAGGAGCTTCCGGCCGACCTCGAAGGAAACGAACGCGTCGATGCAGGCGTACTTGATCTGCTCATGGGAGAGGCGGTAGGCGTCCCAGGCCCCCGTCCTCACACGCTGTGGCTTCTCCAGGTTGGCCCTCATGACGGCGCCCGTGATGTCCTTGAGCCCGGCCTGCCGGAGCCACGGCCTGCGCATCCCGTCGGCCGCGAGGCCGCGCAGGTCGACGGTGTTGTTCACCACGAGGTCGTGGTCGTTGCGGAGGCGGTCCGCGTCGTCCTGCACGCCCACGCCGACGAAGCGGAAGTCCGGGTCGGCGAGGAAGCTCTCGAGGGACCGCGGGATGTAGTCGGCGTGGAGGAGCTGGAAGATGAGGCAGCGGCGGCCGACGCAGAGCTGGAGGAGCGCGGCGCGGTTGTACCCGGGGCCGAAGCTGGGGCGCCACTCCACGTCCAGACCCACGATGAGCTTGTGGTACACCCAGCGGTAGGCGTACCGGATCTTGCGGAGCCAGGCCACGACGGCGTCGCCGGAGGACGTGACGGTGGTGGTGATGACGTCGTCCTCGAAGGCCACGTCGGTGACGAACGTCTCGGTGCCCATTGCGATGAGCGAGAGCGGTCCCTCAAGCTACGGGGAGTTTTTTTTTTTTTTGAGATGAAGCTACGGGGAGTTGGGAAGAGATGATGCGCAAACGCAGGCAGAGATTATGCGCAAACGCAGGCAAACGAAGGCCAAGATCAAGCGAACAGGTCATCTATTTGGTATTTATACTGCTGAGGGACGAGACATCTATTTGGTAATTTATTGCAAACCAATCATGTCGACATAGGATGAGACGAGTAGCCCAGCCGGTGACCTGTTCTAATTCTAATTCAAAGTCCTTCCATGCAACATGTAGTATAATTCAAATTTGTTCCATGGGCGAGTTCGAATTTATAATTCAAACTCCTAAAAAAAGAATTTATAATTCAAAGGTGTATATTTTCCGGGGCAGGAGAACAGCCACGTCCGATTCATTGTTAGGCCACATGCAAGCAATTTGTGGAGGCACTTAGAGGGTGATTGGATACGTTTTAGTCCCATGATTAAAAGTAGTGGGACTAAAACTTGCTAGCCTCATCTATGTTTGGATCCAAATACTAAAGAGACTAAAATCAAGTTATTGAGCATTTATTATCCTCCAAACTCTCCAATCCAGAACTCGCATGTGTTAAAGCAGAGGAATTAAATGAGAAGAGAGAGGGCTAATAAATATTTTAGTAGGTTTCCTATGACTAAAAAAATTTATCCTCAAGACTAGTCCTACCCTCTCTTTAGTCAGGGGTGCTTGAAACTTTAGCCTCTAAAAGAGACTATTTTTAGTCAGACTAAAAATAATCCCTTGATCCAAGCACTCTCTTAATTCAATCTTGCATGCTTAACCGTTTCACATCCAGGAATTGAATCAAACCTGATTAATACATGCGGCAACTGCAAGAGCATATTGTGCATGCATGTAATAAGCCTAGCGGAATTGCAGGGGACGAAGGATTTATTAGCACGGCCAGCGAGCAGCATGTCCGTCTCTACTTTTTTTTAGGAAGTATGGCTGTATAATCAAATTATAATGGTCTCATATACAAATAGTCCGCTATAATTAATTTGAAGGTCCGCCGTTATTTAGCATAACCCACTATTTAAAACACTATCAAATCACAAAAGAAAATACAAAGTCCTTAATTCGTACAAGGACACGCTAACACACGCACAAATAACCAGAATAATAAGTCAAAGTGAATGAACAGATCAAACTCATTTATTCCATCCATGAACAATACATATATATACAACCAGAACGGACGCAAAGCAGGGGCGCATCCAATCGGCGGTTAGTATCTGCACATGCAATACAGAGAAAATTATCCCTTTAATTATAACTTAATTAAATCTTCAACCCCCCCCCCCCCCCCCCCTAATCCTCGCCTGTCCTTATGACTGATCATACTTGGAATCATCTCCTCCAAAACCCTATGGGGAAAATATGAGAAGATACACATAATATGCCATAAAACTCCTTTCAGAAACCCAATGGAAAAATAAGAAGAAAATGACATATAACCATGCTTGTACTACTATTGCCGCATTAAAAACTTTTCATGAGAAACCATTCAAAAACATAAAGAAAAAGAGTGCAATACAAAATACCTGAAGATCGCGAACATGTTATCATATGGGAGTACACTCCCCCTGAATCTTGCAAATAAAGAATTTGGTAAGGACTTAGTGAACAAATCGTCGAGATTATCACATGACTTCATTTGCAAAATATTTATCATCCCATCTCTTTTCAACTCACGGGGAAGAAAATACATTCATAGCAATACACTTTGTAATATTATTTTTTGTAACATGTTTGCATCTCCGTAATACAAACAACATTATCTACTACAATACTCTTAAAATATTATAATACTCATTTACCGCAAATAATGTAATTAAATATGTTACATGCACACGTCATATTTATTAAGGGCCATATATGCGGTGGTCATAGAACCATACTTTTTCCTATCTGATAAATATGAATATCCATAAAAGTGTTAATTTAGTTCTCAAACACTATCCATTTTGAACATATTTTTCTAACGCTTTCAACTAATGGGACCACTTTGCTAGATTTAATAACGCGTTAATCTATAGTCTGCACAAAAATCAAAATTCCATAGTTAAAAAAGGAACTCTATCTTGATCAGTGTATTTGTCCTTTTTATGTATATCGTGGATGAAAAGATATTTTGACAAAAATTCATATGTATATGCTGCTAGACATATTGATGTACATGTATATTTTTCCTAGAAAATATGTATTAAGGAAAATTATATTGTTTTTGCTTTTTAAGTCCAAATGACATGGATCCATTTCGGGTTTTGGGATGTGAACACCCCTTCTTCTTTTGTCAACATTGGAAAAAAAGAAAGAAGCAATTTCTTATATTTCAGCAGTTACGTAAAACACTTTCTTCTAACTTTTTTTGATGCAAAGTCATTAACAATACTATCGACATTAACCTAGTCCAGTAGATCCTTCTCAATGCATATAGTAGCTAAACTGTTCAATATCTCTTGCAACATTGTTGACCTCAAGTAATTTTTTAACAATTTTAGTTTTCAAAAACTACATTCGGCAGAAGCTACAGTCACAAGTACAGTAAATAAAATACGATAAGCAATATAGATATTTGGAAAACAATCTATATTCATAACAAATTCAAATATCTTGATTGCACAGATGGGCTCATCAGGCAAGGTCATTTGTAACATTCTTAATTCAGAGTAAAAATCATCCAAGTCAACATCTGATAAACCATATGAGAGTAAGTTTCAGAAAAATTGATGCAACAATTTCAGAGCTCAACTTCATCCAATGACTTCAAGTTTGATGGGCTAAGAAAAAAGCCAAAAATGTTTTTGAAACGTTCTATGCAGAACTTCTTTCAAACGTTCTTTCTCCTTTGCAAGTTGTTGCTGCAAATCTTTGTCAATCGTTTGATTAGTGCTTAGTCTAATTCTCATCTAATTCCAAGTGTGCATATTATTAATATGCTCAGCACTATTATCATGTTCTTTCAGCCTCCCACTAAGGTGTCTCCAATCTTTCATCCCCTCAGTGTCTAATGCACCTTTGTATTTATTAGACTTGAAAAGCTCAGAGAAAAAGAAAATTACGTTTTCAACTTGCTTAGAATATACTAGCCATTTTCTATCATGAACTTCTCCATTACTTAATTTTTGAGAATAATAAGAATAAGAAAAATGCCTAGAAGAATCATCTGAATGAAAGACGATGTTTTCTTCTCTGATAGGTCCCTTTTCCACCAAAAGTATCCCTTGATTTATCAGCTAAATGATCCCAATTTGCTGGATCATAAATAGTTGAAGTAAAAGGCTGTTGTTCTGGCATAGGATCGCTCATGTTATTATCATTCGCAACATTACTACCCTCACCTAAATTGTCAGGTTCACTCGCAACATTATTACCCTAACCTAAATTTTCTTGGCCGCTAATATTGTTATCATCCTAATCTAAATTTTCATCAGGTTGTTTTTCAACAATTGTTATAGCTAATTTACTAGAAGTACTAGCAGGACTTGCACTTGGCTTAAAAAAATTGTGAATAGATCCCTTTTGCGGTTCTAATTTTTCATCTGCTAGCTTTCTCTTTAGTCGCTTTTCATGCCTAGACAAATGTTTTCTAGATGACATCTGAGTACAAAGATATAGCACAGGAACAATACAGAAACTAAGGGATAAAACTGAAAAAAAACACCTGGAGGATTATGTCTGGGTAGATTGGTTGCTTGTTGCGCCCACCAGATTGAGATGAATCTAAATTCACCATAACCAGGCACCAACGTAACAATCAGGGCTGGCAACAATCTCTTTCCACTGGAAGCCTTCTTTAGCTCCCTTTTCTCTCTCAAGCCACTGGGGAATGGGGATTCAGATCGAGCAGAATCGGATGGGGAGAAACGAATAATCCTTGAATATATAGAGGGGGGTTTACCTGACCATTGCAAATTGAGGAGGGGATTGTTGGAAATCAGCACCATAATCTTCTCCTCCATTAATTCCGGGCAAACTCCAAGAAGTCTCAATGGCACGGCAGGGGCGGCGCGCCATGGTCACCTGTTTGGATGAAGAACAGGAAAGGGTAATGAGCCAACAAGGAGAAGAAGATGAGCCGACCCAGCGTGCGCTCTGTTCGCTTGAAGGTGTTTTTAGCGAACGTTGTGCTTGCTCGTATGCACCTGGCTCGGTCGCACCCATAGGCCTAGGCCTATATGCATACCTGGGTCGGGGTCCCTACCAATTGGGGGCCCTGTGCGGGTGCACCGGCTGCACATGCTCAGGGCCGACACTGGATCAAACAGGGCAAAAATCCTAATCTGAGCTCAAGGTCAAATGCTCTTGGCACGAACAGTAAAATCAAAACAAATTTGAAAATGAAAAAAAATTCTAATTATGTTTTGTGGCAGGCATTAATAAATGTTTCGAGCGCCTGCAAATTTTCATTATCATATCATATTTATTGAATTCGTGGCAAAAAAAGCAGCACTCCAAAATGCTTTCGAAAGTAGCATCTTCGAAGCATCAATTATTTTTCATGATTTCCACGAATGTGATTCCAAGATAAAACTTTGACCCCCCCCCCATCAGATTTTATTTATTTTTTTCAATTTTATTGTTCATCCGGGTTCACCCAAGGTAAGAAACTCCATGTCCCAAACAGGGTAGCTACTTATATTGGACCAAACAGGGTAGCTTCTTACACCTAGTCCAAGATTACTTTTCTGAAGTCTTGTTTCTGTTGATATTACTTCTCATGATCAACATGATCTCCCTCATTATACAGAAAAACTTGACCAGTCTCATGTTAGCTATAGACTGCGCATCATTTGTGAAATGTGCTTCATGCTTAGAGAACTTGCAATTACTTGGAGATGGTTGTGGTTAAGGTACTAGCTAAGACTGATTATAAAGAGAGCTGATATAATCATAGAGTTATATCTGTATTTTAAAACCTTTACAGGTCCGAGCCAGGGTGATGCAACGTCACCATTGCTATTTAATTTGGCTATTGATGTCCTAGTTGTTATTTTAAAATAGGCAAGAGATAATGATGTAGTGAAAGGAGTGCTTGGAAGTCATGATAACAAAGAGTAAACATGTTACAATACGCTGATGACACTACTTTTTTGTTTGCAAGATGATTTTGCTAGTGCAACAAATTTAAAGTTCATTTTGTGTGCTTTTGAACAAATGCTAGGGCTAATAATTAAATTTCATAAGAGTGAATTGCTTCTCTTTGGCAAGGCTAATGACAGAAAAGTAACTTACTAGGAAATCTTTACATGTAAGATGGTGGATCTACCCATGAAATATCTGGGCTTGACTGTGTCTGATATTAGGATTAGAAACTAACATTGGAATGGGGTGGTTGATAAGATTGAAAAAAGGTACACCTGTTGGAAAGGCAGGTTGTTGGGATCGATAGCTGGTATAATTTCTCTAGTCCATGTCTGTCTAACTAATATGTCCCTGTTCATGATGTCCTTCTATCCATTGCCAGTAGGTGTATGGAAAAAAAGCTGATTTCTATAGAGCAAGACTTGTATGGCAGGAAGTGAAGACAAAAAACTATTTGGTAACTTGGAGGGGGTGTTCTATCCCTAAGATTGTGGGGGGTTTGGGAATTTTAAATCTAGAAATTATGAATCTAGCTTTTCTTGTGAAATGGTTTTCAAAAATGGAAAATGATCAAGGATTGTGGCAAACTATGTTGTTTGACATATATATCACTAATGGATGTACATCCAGAGTGAAGAAGAAACAAGGAGATTCCCAATTTTGGAGCAGTTTATTAAAAGTCAAAGATATTTTCTATAAATTTACTAAGAAAAAGTTGGGGATGGGAAAGGTACTAGGTTTTGGAAGGATATTTGGGTTGATGATCATGCTCTAAAGGATGATTACCCCAGGTTATACAGTCTCTGCTTTGATCATAATATCACTGTGGTTGAAACTATATCAAAAGGATGGCAGGGATTTAGATTTAGGAGAACTTTGTATGGAGAAACTTTGGAGCTCTGGAATAGTTTACAAGATAGATGTGAAGAGGTTGATATGGGTGAGGGCAGAGATCGAGTTGAATGGACTCTTACTGCTGATAACAAATTTTCAGTTAAATCCAGGAAAATGGTCATTGAAAATTGTAATTATCCTAAAAAATGTGGAAAGTAAAAGTTCCTGCGAAAATCGAAGTGTTCCTTTGGTTGATGAATAATAAAAGTATTTAACTAAAGATCCTTTGATTAGAAGAGGGTGGAAAGGATCTAAGGGATGTGTATTTGTGGTAGGGAGGTACAGATATATCATTTATTCTTTACATGCCCAGCTGGATCGCTATTATGGAGGTTGTTTAAAATGTGCTTTTGGTCTAAAAACCACTCCCACCTTAGTTGAGGAATGCTTTGGGAGTTGGATCAAAACTTTCAGGAAAACAGAACAAAAATTAGTTCTGGTGGGGCTGTCAGCTATGTGCTGGGCTATTTGGAAAAGCCGTAATGCAATTATATTTGAAAAGAAAAATTATACTGATCCGATGACACTGATTCAAATGATGACATATTGGATCATGACATGGTCTATTTTGCAGATAAAGGACCGAAGCAAAAAGGAGCTGCAGCTTGGCTCAAAGCTTCTCGAATGGGTAGCAAGTGAAGTTTACAAATCAGAGCAGGGGTGGAGATTTAACGTGCCAAGACTGGAAGCTTGAGAAGTCAGGCAGGGCATGGGATACATCTTTGCCTCGAATGCAGTAGCTGGCTAGTTTAGGCTTTGTGTTTGCTTTGGCTGTTGCTTTTGGTGTTCTTGTGTCAAAACTGTAATAGACCTTTTCCCTAGTCTTATATGGTTTTATTTCCCTGTTTAGTTTTTTTTTGAACCGGGCATAACCCCTTTCCATTACTGCGACATAATAGAAATACAACAGTCCAAGGACAATTCCCTGTTTAGTTGTAGTGGTGACAATTCCCATTGTTGGGTTTGCGCCTGTTGGGCAGCAGCGGTAGCTGTTTGCAGTTCGTGCATCTACAACGCTAGTTAGGGTCCTCTTAAAACAAAGGCTGGTGCTTGTAGTTTGCTTTTGGCTTCCCTTTCATGGAGTCGGCGGGGGGGGGGGGGGGGGGGGGGGACCCTTCTTCTTTGATGAAAAAAAGATACAATCGCAGAGCAAGGAGGGAGAAGAGAGAGCCGTCCATCCATCGTACGTTCTAGCTGTCCGGTTGATGCCTATCTACTGCTACTTGGGTCTCGCTGAACTGGGCTCAACTAATTGACCCATTCATTCCCTACTACTTTTGGGTTGGTCTTTCGCTTTCGTGAAGCACTGCTATCTAGCACGTCACGAACCATGCTATCCTCTGAACCACAAACGCAGCACGATAAATAGTCGACGATGGTGTCCCCGCGGAATTCATGTTCCATGTTTCCATCCAGTAGGTGGTAGGCGTTAATTCTTGGCTGGTAGTCAGTCCACTCGTCCCCGTCGCGGCACACGTACACTGTGTCAGCACTGATAGACGAGGACAGCCCGGCCGGCACCGATAGCGTGCGGCCAGTACCTAGGAACACCACGCGCCCATGCAGCCCGTTCATGGGCACTGTCTTGCCTGCGTCTAGATCCACCCGGTGTGTCTTACCATGGCATCTTGGTTCACACCAAAATCAGCTCGTCGTCGTTGTCGACAAGGTTCACAAAGCCACGGTGAAACAGGAAGAGATCTTCATTCATCTCGACCGCCACCACCAATTGTGGCCTCTGGCCAGCAGCCGTGAGGTCCATCACCATGACGCCCTTCTTGGTGACGCCATAGAAGCGGCCTGCGAAGGACAATGCTGTAATCATGGGATCGGAACCAGGCAGCGCACACCGGCTCCATCGCTCAACATTGGGCTTGGCGATCGCTAACACTTGTCCATGATCGTCGAAATCGAGCGCTATACTTGAGTGATCTGCGAGACCGGCCGCGTACATTCGCAAGGTTCCCAGCCTATTGCTCCAACTGACAACCTCGCGGTTGAGCGAACACAAGAGTGTGGTCGCATTCGGGAGGGCCATGAGCTGCCGGGTTAGCGGATTAAGGAGCTGGATGGCGTAAGTGCGCTTGTCGCACATCAGGATGAGGCCCTCGGAGGTTGGCCCAAACACGAATTGACGCCGGAGCTCCGGGAGGTCCACCTGGATGCGCTCCCCGGTTGAAACGTTCGGGAAGTCGCGGCGCTTGCACTTTCCAGATGTCGTGTAAGGTCCGCCATGGGAGCATGATCCACCGCCGGGGGTGGAACCGGCGGTCCATGCTGTTGTGCGCGTGCGGGGACTCAGTGCATCGCTGCCATGGGCTGCACACCGTGCGGAAGCGGAGGTAGTTGGCGACATCATCCACAAGGAGACGCTCAGCGATCTTGCCCGCTGGTCTGTCCGTTAGGTTGGCCCAATCTCTCCTGCAAGCCATGCATAACAAGTCGTGTCATTTGAGATACTCATCGCTGTTTACTGTGCGGGAGGAAAGACTCATGGAGACATGCACTATTGGAGTGCACTATGTCAAGGTGCGTGTGGGCGCTCTCGGAGGAGGAAGTGGTGCAACTGCTGAGCATGAACACGAACCCAAACGTGAAACACTGGCTGCTAGAGATGCATGATCAGCTATCGCACGAGCAGTTTGTCCTGTTTGTGGTCACTCTTTGGGCCACATGGAGAGCACGGCGCAAGGCGATCTATGAAGGAGTTTTCCAGAGCCCCGAAGGAACTAATCAATTCATCAAATCATATATAGCGGACTTGCAAACTATTGCCGTTGTGGGAAGTGGACAGGTACAACAGCAACCGGCGAGACCTAGCCACTGGATTGCACCACCTGACTCGTATGCGAAGATCAATGTGGATGCGGCGATCGTAGCCAACCGATGTGGAGTTGCTGCGGCTATCTGCAGTGATCAAACTGGTATGTTTCAAGGTGCATCAGCTCTAGTTATCAAGGGAACCAGTGATCCATCAACGCTTGAAGCACTAGCAGTCAGGGAGGCTTTAGCACTGGCTGAAGATCTTAATATTTGCATGATACATGTCGCTTCTGACTGCAAAGTCGTAGTGAACGACATCAAAAACAAATCGCTGACCACCTATGGAGCTATTCTGCATGAAATCATAGATCATAGTTCTATGTTTATTTCATGTACCTTTGTGCATGAATTTAGGAGCTCGAATATCGAGGCTCACAATCTAGCGAAGCATAGTTTGAATTTGGGGATTGGCCGCCATGTGTGGTTAGGCAATTCTGGTAATCTCTCTTTTGTATCTTTGAACATTGGCACAAGATAAATAAAGCTTCGCGTGATTGTCTCAAAAAAAATTGAGATTTTTTTAATCATAACCCTACAGAAAGCCTACGTGAATGCATAAGATCATATATCTAGATGTGAATTAGACAAACTGATAAATATAACAGAACAAAGAAGAGAATCCCAACAGAGTACGTCTTGATAACAGCACAGTACGTACAAAAGCAGAACACAATCACGATTTTCATTTATCTTTTGCGATTAATGATTGATGGAATGATGGATCGAGATCCGATCGGGCGGAACAGGAAATCCTATGCTCTGCACGGGAATGGAGGGCTAGCTGTATTATTAGACAACTGGGTGTTTGCGTCGCGGGTTTCGTCAGAATTCCAATCCGAAGCCCAGATGGTACTGCTATGGGTCGTGCCTCAGCGCGACGCTGGGCAGCCTAATTCCAACGAGTGCCTCGCGTGAAAGTGAGATGGGCCAGACACAGTATAATTTCTGAACCGGGCAAAAAATTACCATGCATACATTATAAACTTGCTATGCCATAAACACATAAATTACCCATACAAGAGACCGTAAAATATTCACCTATATAAAAAAACAAAAAGTGCACCCGAAGTTGCCATGTTGCATAGCATAACAAATTTGCCATGACATACAGTATAAATTTTCTGTATAAAGAAAAGCTAAAACGAACATACAAAATTCCCATGATGCAGCGCAAAAAAAAAAGAATGCCGCATGTCTAGATAATAAAAAGCAGCCAACTAGCTTGGTATGCAAATCATAGGGGCACAACCACATGGATCTACAGGCTAGGAGGATAATGTCCCTATCATAGCCATGAAGAATCATCCCAGGCGGTGGATGTAGCTATTCTTAGCTCGAGCTCAAATGAGCTTTGATGAACAGTAAAATCATAAACAAATTGAAACAATTATGATTTTTTTTGGTGAGAATCATTGAGAAATCTTCTAAGTGCTTGCAAAATTTCATCATGAAATCACATTCGTGGAAGTCATGACAGAAAAAACAAAATCGATGCTCCAAAAATGCCATTTTCAGAAGCATTTCGGGGTGCTGACTTTTTTGCTGTAACTTCTACAAGTATCATTTCAAAATGAAAATTGGCAAGCTCTTAGAAAATTTGTTAATGTTTGCCACAAGAAAAATTCGGAACTTGTTTCGAATTTACTGTTCATGGCGAGCTTATTTGAGCTCGAGAGCAGTTGGGGACTTTCCCGACACCTGCACTTCCATCCTCATTGGAGAATGAGCCATCAACATTGAGTTTGGCACAATTAACAGGCGGGACTGCCACTATCCTAAGCTCTGATGGGAGGGGTTTCATATGTGACATAGAGGTGATATCCCGAGTAGTGCGTTTTATAGGACGGGCTCGATGGACCCGTTTTTTGAAACAAAACCAAAATATAAATAGAAGTTTCAAAAAAGCAAACTTTTTTATACAAATACATATCTGTGTTCTCTAAGTATCTGTAAAGTTTTATTCAGTAATAAGGTTATTTGCAGGCTACACAAAAAAGAGCAAACTCTGGCCCACATTGAACCTTGTGTTTGTATTGGAACTTTGTCTGCATTGGGAGAACTTTATCAGACTTGTTTATTTTGAGCTAGAGCAACTTCATTAGTCTTGTGTACAGAACTTTATCTGGTTTATGTGTCTCGTGGCCGACTAGATGCTATTCCACCTGTATCCTTGTAGGGGTTGGCAAAACCAGTAACGGTTGCGTAAATATCTGTGTTTCGGTTCAACAAAACTGCTCAGAATGGGCGATAGAACTACATCGCTTGAGAAAGACCGGTTGGCCGAAATCAAAAGGTGTCCATAACGTTGTCATTGACAAATGACACTTGATCGGCGAACCAACCCATGGTTATGATTAGGAGGACAATGATATCCTCAGCCCGCCAGAGTTTATTGTGGCGATTTCATTAATCTCAAGATGATGTGCCGACTCGGTCTCTCGAAGGTGCTAATAGGGAAAGGGTGTGCGTGCGTGCGGTCATACATGTGAGTGCATGTGCGGATGTATAAGCGCCTATGTATGTACTGTGTTAAAATAATGGCACTTGATCGACCTAATTAATAAAACAGAAAAACTGGAACACTTTGTCCGCCACCCGTGATTCATCAGTCGCAGGCCTCCCTGACAGGTCTAATGCATGCCAGGGTTCAGGACAGATACTTCCGCAGAGCTTGCCAAATTAAAAAACTGCTGATTTTTTTTTGCTTTTTTGAAAAGGATCAGATTTACTATAAAAGTTCACTGGAAGTATATAACATTTCAAACATAACAAAATTTACAATGAGATTCGAAGACCATCGCATGATCACTATTGCCGCTAGAACGAGGCGCAATGGCGCAACTGACGCCACTGCCCTAACCAGGCCCGTCGATGAGGGTAGCCGAGGTGGGTGCCGGCACAGGGCCTCCGAAATTTTGGGTCCACCAAATCATCATTAGGCATCCCATTTTGTATGGAGCTTCATTCGTTTTTAATCATGAAAGAAAAGGCCCAATAAAGTCAGCCAGTAACGCATGAGATCAACAGCGGCTGCGTATTCATGGTCTGATTGTAGCTGAGATTAAGTTGAGGGCAGCCGAGTTTAATTGCAGTTTTTGTTTCGAGGGTCAGGCGTCAAATAGAGAAGCTCATTTACTAGTGAAGTTTTCTCATTTTTTAGATTGTGATAGACATGTCTGGTTGGGACAGCCTCATGATCCCGTTTGTATCCCCAGTTTTGTGAACTATGAATAATAAAGCTTGGCGGTTCTAAAAAAAAGATGACAAGCACCTTATCTCGATTGCTCACTGCATGCGTGTTCCACCTCATCGTCGCATACCCCTCCTTTACCGTATAAGTTACCTCATCGTCGATGTAGAGCGCCGCCAATGTTGGCGGTGGGTGGCCTGGAAGTACAAGAGAGACCGGCCATTGGCAGCGGCGACGGTGAGCACAAGGAATAAGGGTAAGTCCATCTGATCCAATTTGATTTCTTGCACGAACTTCACTTATTTGGAGGTGTAGATCAGACTGCTACAGTGCCATAGATTGACTGAGATTTTATTCTTGTTGCTATATTGAACTGTTCTTCATTAATCCAAAATCTACCAACCGGACTAGCTAATCCCTTTCTACTGAAAAAGACTACCAGTTCATATCAGATAAACAGAAATATGGGGAGGGAAATATCATAATTAATTAATCTAGCGACTGTTCATGGACGCAACCATGCATTTCAATCTATTCTTCAGTTTGATCAAGGTAAGCTATAGCTATGAACCTGATATGTTATATAATTTTTACAAAATTTATGGTCTCAATTTGGATTTCGCCCTAGAGCCCCAAATCTCCAGAGATCTCCCTGCCCCTTACAAACGTACATACAAGTTTTCGAACGTGGGAACGTACATACAAACATCAGTAGCAAATAGTCTGACTAGTATTCAAGTAGCACCACGTTGACATATACTGCCTTATTTGATAAACACACGTTGAAAAGAAGAAGCACACCCAAACGCGAACGAAAGACAGATACGCCATGAAGTACAAGCAGCGGCGCAGGTCCACCATCCGTTTATTTCACCCATGCGCCTTGCTTTTAAGATGAAGAAACAGATAAACAAAACAAGACATGGAGAAAGTTCTTAATTAGTAGTGCTTTGCTTCATATGTATATCAATCAGTTAAATGCATAGCTAAACGATCAGTCTGCGGTTACCTGCTGCTAGCTTCTTCCGGTGGAATTGCTGCAGGAACAGGGAAGGCGAATAACTCCTCCACCCTATGATCAATGAAAGCAGCATTGGTGAGCCGAATCCTCTTCCACTGGAAATCCCCGAGGTCGTAGAGGGCCATGAGCAGCCAGACGAAGGTGATGAACTCCCCTCCACTGCTCAGTAGTGCCGTGTGCATCTCCCCCCTTGACTTGCCTGCAGCGTAAATAAGGAGCCTCGCCCACACCTGAACTAACTCCTCTACTGCTTCCTTGCTTGGCTCAAGATCTTGGAGTAGGTCCTCATGTAGTATTTGTGGATCCTGAAGATGGTCCAGCATAGCTTCCGCGCTAACATTGAGCGGCAGCAAGGAAGGATGGGTAGCCAAAAGGTACATCATGTAGTTGGACAGTTTCCGGCATACCTCCATCATACCAAATTCCTCCATGTCCGGAGGATGAGACGGGGGGTATCTACTCAAATGTTTGTCAGTCAGTACATGAAATAACACAATAGCAGCACCAAAATCTGCACGTTCTCCCAACAAATTCGGCCAGTCTCGGCCACTCTTAATGGGGCCGCCTACATGCCTCAATTGACTAATCTCTTTTGCAACACAGTCCATAGTCATCTCATCCACATCCACATACTCAGTGTCTAACAGCTTGCTAATCCAGAATATATTCTTCCTTTCAACACGGACCAAATCTGCAAGCCATTTGACCATGGTCATCACTCGTTGATTGAATGTTCTCGCTTGGCCACTGCCAGTCACCCAGCTTGAAAAGATGTACTGTCCCATTGACTTTTGGAAACATTGCTTCTCTTCCGGCCATCCAATATTACTAGAAAAAATAAACCATGACAACCTGGCAAGCCTATCCCACTTTCGAACCTTCAGCCATGCCCATGTCCAGGGTGACATCATGGAAATAAACATTGCACATAGTTCTAGGAGAAAGCATCCAACAAAAAGTGAGTAAGTGATTGCAATGTCAATTTTTCTGTACCTCTGTTTGTCATTTTCATGGAACACAGCAAAAGCAACAACAGCGGACATCTGAGAGATGCATCTAAGTATGATGGCACTTCTTCTTCTCACCACAAGAGCCTTTGTGTAGAAATCAGAAAACATCACGCTAAGAATAATACTGACCATCTTGATCGCCTCTTTGTTGTCATCTAGCATCGACCTTGCGGGGAAATCAGCGATAGAAAAGTAGCCACGTCCCGAAAAGATATCATGGACATGTGGCATTGAAGACAGAGCTATATAAACAATGCTATCATAGCCACCATCAGTGCTCACTTTGCTGTTAGATTCCTGGCCTGTGTCCTCTTCGCACTCAAGGTCTGGCAACTTCTTGTAACGATGTCCACTTCCGCTCTCAAGGCTTTTAAAGCAGCCACACTTGAGAGACCATATTCTTTCCCCATACTTGATAACTCCAACAACAAACAAAAATACACCAGACACTAGAAGCTCCACTCTGTGTCTTCCAATAGACTTCCAGAAAACATATATAGCTAGGACAGCTTGAACCACTAGATTCAGCAAATGCCTCAACCACAAGTTATTGTCCTCCATGGCAAAGGCAGTAATAGTGTCCTGCCCGCCAAGATGGATGAGGAGAAACGGTGCCCAAAAGAAAGCTAGTGATTGTGTTTTCCCTGGTATGTGCCCTTCAATGGTGATATCCTCATGTCGCGAGACAAGGCCGAGGGTATAAACTGCTACAAAGTCCGCTCCCAGATAAGCTGCCCAAATGGAGAGCCTTAGGAACATGCTGGCACTATGCTGTCTAAGGCTGCCAGTAAAGAACAAGAAAATTTGCAGTGTGAAGCTGAGGAGCACGAGAGGCTGGATTTCCCACATATTGATTAGTTTGATCAAACCCTCAATTGCATGCATGATAGTTTTTGGATGTCTGAGACGATCACCTGGTGGATAAGTTTAGAAGTTACAAGTAAGTTTTGCAAGATAGCATAATCCTCCAAACCCAAATATAGAAGGCGTTTCACCTGTATGCATGCACAATAAGAAAGTAGTAAAAGTCTGCCAAATGGAACAGCTAACTGCAAGATAGCAAGGGTGAAAATATAGTATCAAATTATATCCTAACATGGAAGAAATTAAAAATCTTTAGACGTAACTATAACTCTTTATATTCATGTGCTTGGATTTATTTCCTACTTTAGATTGATTCAGAATAAAGAGTTAGTTATTAAAGTAAACTCGGAATCAGAATTCATTTCGTAATTGAATAATAAGTACAAGTAATAGTTTGCAATTAAGCATAGTAACAAGTCATCATTGCTTAACTGCTCGTGGATGGTCGGATCTGTTGGTCCTTCAATTACTGTCGATGAGCTTGATTGTGCTAGTCGATAAGCTACAACCCTTGTGTGTCCTATGTGTGGCATTCTGGTTAATAGGATTGATAGACTACTGACATCAATAAGGCGCACCTTCTTTTCTAGAAGCTCACCTCTAAGAATCTTCTAGGTAAAGCATAATTGGCCTAGGGTAATTTGAGGATGGGTGATCGCCAAAAAAGTTTTTTCTAGTGTGCACGAGCGTACAAAAAGGCGCAGAAAAGACCAGTGTTGGTCCTTGGAGCTATTATAGATCCAAGGTGGTAGCCAGAAGTAACGACCACTAGTCCGAGTGAGTGGTCGGGGTGTTACAAAATGGTATGAGAGCCGACTCTCGAGCTTACAAAGGCATGTGCAGGTCAGGGGTGCTGGCATGTGGCGCATGACGCTTGTGTCCTGTTGTAGCTCACGGCATCGTACATGTGTCCCCACATTGGATGTATATATGTGTGTCAAGAGGGAACATTCCTGCTAGGTCGACGAGGGCATCAGATCCTTTGTGGGGGGGGGGGGGGGGTATGTGGCATCGGTATTAACATGATTAATAGACTAGGTATATCAACAAGGTGCAGCTTCTTTTCCAGAAGCTCATCTCCAAAGAACCTCCAGGTTTAAGCATGCTTGGCCTGGCATAATTTGAGGATAGTTGATCGGTAGGGAAGTTATTCCCGGATGCACACGAGTGAGAACAAAATGTGCAGGAAGAACCAATTATGGCAAAACCTTGCACAAATTTTGCAAAATATTGCATTTTTCTAATAATATACAAGCAATAAGCCGCCGATTAATCCGTAGTTGACACGTGTAAATATCATGGTATCAAAGCTAGTCCCATAAGGGTTACTCCCTCCGTTTCCAAATATAAGTATTTTTAGATTTGAATATGGACTATATACGGATGAATATAGACGTAGTTTAAAGTGTAGATTCATTCATTTTGCTCTTTATGTAGTTTATATTAAAATCTCTAAAAAGATTTATATATAGGAACAGAGGGAATAGATTTATTGGAAATTTGTAGGGTTTTGTAAATCTGACCCGTAGTTGACGTGTGTAAGTAGCATGGTACACACAATGAGTGGACGTTGCTGGTTTCAGCGATCTTGTTCTTTTGGTCAACCCAGCAACTTGTCGGGCTGTGTTTGTGCATCCGTGCAGATATTTTGAACTTCTCAGCGCGAAGCAGCGTCCATATCTCGAACGCATGACTATGGGTTCTGGTAGGCGGTCGCGGCTTATTTAGTTCTTTCCGGAGAGGCATCGTGCCATTTAATATTGTGGCTTGCTTCCTGGTATGTATGGCCATGATATCGAGAGACTGCCGCCTATGATGTACTTTGGTGTACTCTTGCCGGATATGGACGCTCATGGGAGTACTTCTGTAGTTTTTGTATCATCCGAAGGATTGAGTTAAACTAGCCTATATCACAGGCTGAGTGTTTTAAAGGTAGTTCTTCATAGATTTAGTGAGAACAGACCATTGATGTTACCTATGTACCCAAATACAGGAGGTGGGCCAAGGCAATCTTATTTTATATTTTACTTTCATGGCTTTATCTTTTGATACTTCTGTATTTTATTGAAAAGCCTATGGTCCTTAGTCTCGGGCTCATTATAGTGCTGGAAATGTGGAAGATTAGAATTCATCGGAAAGGTGTGATGACACCCTGGAGTCCCGGCACCCTCCTATCTCGTCCATCCAGTGGCAAAAAGATTCGCGCCAGCCTTAGACGATTTGCATCGCTAGCAGCGTAAGAGCAAGTACAATAAGGTAATAGCGATGGGTTGTAAAACTTTAAAATATATATATATATATATATATATATATATATATATATATATATATATAGTTGGATGAGAGAGGAGAGGAGAGAAAAGAGAAGCAAACTACAATCTTATACTCCCTCCATTCCACAATGTAGTGCTTTCTCTATCTTCGTGCTTCAACTTTGACTGTAAATTTAACTATCAAGACCAATTGCGGCGGGGCAAAAATTATATCAGTGAATTCGTATTCGAAAGAAGTTTTCAATTATATAATTTTTTCTCCCGCCGCAATTGGTCTCGTTGATTAAATTTATGATCAAAGTTGGACCTCGGAAAGCGCGGGCGCACTATATTTTGGAATGGAGAGAGTAGCATGCTATAGCACGACTGCACGAGCTCCAACACCCTTTCTAAGAGAAACTTGTGAGTCATATATTAATGATATACTACTAGTACGACTAACTATTGTATAAATAGGCTATCAAATCAGTTATAAATGACATGGCAAATTCATATAGCGGGTTGTTGGCTATACTATTAATCATGCTTTGATTAGGCAGGCTTTTGTCAAAGAGACTAAGCTGGCAGGAGGAAGTGTATTGGGCCGTGACTCGAGGCATGCCATGGTGGCCAATTTTCGTGTTTTGACCCTTTTCACATAGTTTAACTAGATCTGATCTCGGTTCGAAATTATTGCGGGATCTGATCCATTTGCTACCGTCACAAGACTTGGCGGTAGAGTCAGACATCCTACCGTCAGATTCCCTGGCGGTGGCATTTGACTGCACCATTACGTCCGTCTAAAATAAAAAATACCCTACCGCCAGAATCTTTGGCGGCATGGCGATAGGCATGCAACATGCATCGGTGGTAGCTTTGCCTTTTGTACTTTAGTTGATGTTTAACTGATGATAGTACTAGTACTAGTATGCAGCCAGCCATCCATCGGGCAAGGAACCTCCACCTAGCACTTGCTGCCACACACTTCTGGCACGGTGCAGCTTTATACGGGGTGTTTGTTTCGAGAGATTTTTTTGTGTAGGGATTAGAAAAAGTTTCTTGTAGAGACTTTTTTACCAAATTGGAGGGACTTTTTAGGGACTAAATTAGTCATTTAGGACTAAATGAAGAAGACTCTCAAGGAGGGTCTTTTTGAGACTTTTTGGGACTTTTTCATCAATGCCCCTCCATGCACTCATTGGCCCGCCACCCCATGGTGTTGTTTGATTATTATTTTTCTATATATTAGGGGCAACATGGTCATTTAATAGCCTCTAGGAAGGGACTAGTGACTTTTTAGTCTCTGGAAACAAACAGGGAGGGACTTTTTATGAACTAGAGACTTTTTAGTTAGGACTAGAAAAAGTCTTAGGACTAGAGAATCAAACACCACCGTAGTTATTTGAGGTGAACAGAGAAGAGGGAGACAGGCTAGCACTTGCCTCACACGCATGCATGCATGCATTGGTGTTACCAATAGGAGCAGTGTCACTCGTACTAGCTTTTTATTTCACAGACTTGTAGCATGCCGTCTTTGGCGGTAGGGTTGCACATCCTACCGCTAAAGGCTCTGGCGGTAGGGTATTTTTCACGTTAAAAAGACATAATGGCGGAGTTAAATCCTACCGTCATATACTTTAACGGTAGGCTGTTTTACCCTACCGCCAGACACTACGGCGGTAGGAAAAAGGGTCAGATCCCGAAATAATTTCGAACCGGGGTCAGATCTGGTTAAAGTATACAAAAAGGGTCAAAACACGAAAATCGGCCTGCCATGGTCCCAGGTTGCTGTTTAAAATCTGTACTCCCTCCGGTCCTTTTTACTCTGCATATTAGGTTTGTCTGAAGTCAATCTCATCTAACTTTGATCAAGTTTATGTAAAAAATTATTGACATTTACATAACAACATCAATATCATTAGATTCATCCTGAAATATATTTTCATATTATATTTATTAGATATTATATATGCTAATAATTTCTAATATAAATTTGGTCAAACTTAGCTTAAGTTTGACTTTTGGCAAATCCAATGTGCAGAGTAAAAAGGACCGGAGGAAGTACATTTTTTGACAGCATGTTTCTCTGTTTCACATTGTTTCACATGCATGCACAGTCTCTCTTTCGTCTCACGCTTTCTCTCTCTCTCAGGCTTTCTCTTAGCTCTCTGTCCTGACGAGCACGTCCTGACAGACTCTCATTCTCTCATCTGCATGCACACTTGAAGGTTCTCTCTCAATATACTCCAACCACTGCATGCTATTGCCATGCACTTTGCATAGTACATGAACAGTAGTCCATGTAGCCGACTGGGTAGTAAACTTTTTTTTTATAAGAGAGAACCTGTGAGACAGAACTTGTGAGAGCGACACTCTGCATGCATGTGATGTGCAGGGCAGGCAACAGGTTCACGTGAGAGCTCTCTAAAAGGTGTGCCTGAGGGAGAAGTGCATCTATGGACGCAGTGGCAGCTGCACGTACGGCCAGCAACTTCGCGATTCCAATCAGGAAGCCTGCTAGTATATGCGTATAGCCCCAACGTTGGCTATTGTATATGCGTATTCCCTGACAGCATGACCTGACACAAGCCGCTTCAAACCGCAGCGCACGGTGCATAGGTCTGTGCAGCACGGTGTCTCAATTCACTTTATCACATACGACCGTAGTACCTGCAAAGCGCAGCAGTGGCCAGAGGTTGCCCAAGTCCGCACACATCATATTTTCTCCCTGACAAAAGCTTCCCAATCGAAGAGACTACACAGCAAGCTAGCATTTTTTTCCCAGCTTCTCAAATTGCCACGAACAAATCTATCAGATGGAATTAGAGTACCAGAAACAAAGATTTATTACCTGAAATTACCACGAGCCCACGACACACCATTGCCACGAACAAATCTATCAGATTTTGTGCCCGAACCTGGCAGTAAGTAATTTTGGACATCCATTGTTTCAGTCGATCCCTTTTTTCCGATCATTACCACACTGATTCGTGTGCACCCGGCAGGACGGCGGATGAACTGATTAGGACGAGACAAAATGGAGGAGAGGAACAGCACAGCCCATCTACAAGACCGGCACCGACCGCCGGCGGAACATAAAAAAAACAGAGTTTTACTCACCCCTCGCACGTCGCCAGTACTGTCGCTCCAGGATTCGCCATGACCAGATCCAGCCGGACCTCGTGTGAAAGGAGGACAACGGCTATAACCAGATACATGCAACTAGTCCGTGCCATCTGTACCCTCAACCGGACCCGCATGGTCCTTTTACGTCAGAAGATGCGTACCACAAACGAGCCCACTAGCACGACCTGGCAATCTCAGGGGCTGTTTGGATTTAGGCCTAGGAGTGCCATATTTTGCCACACATTTTTTGCCACATTTGCCTAAGGTTAGTTCTTTAAAATAAGAGCCACAAGATGGCAAGCCTAAGGGAATCTTGCCACACTTTTTAAGTGTATGTCATATGGGGCCCTAGTGTGGCAAAAAGTATATTGCCTAAGGTAAGGCTTGAACCAAACACTTTTCTAAGTTGGTCAAAATTGCCTAACCTTAGGTGTGGCAACATGTGGCAACCATAGTCACAAACCAAACAGCCCCTTATTTTCTGTATCTAGCGATGTATGCCGCCGTGGTCATTTCCACACCTATTTAATGCACAGATCACCTCGACAGAGCGTGTGGCTGGATACGTGCGTTCATATGCCGCTGCGTCCAGGACGTGCCCTCTCGTGCCTGAGGTCCCATGATAGATTAATTTGGAGTGAGTACAGCCCACACACTAAAAGTTCTGCAAGCTGCCATACACGATGCAGATCTCGAGAAGCTCATTTCTGTATAGAGGATGCTGATTAGAGGGTGCCTAGACCCCGGGTGATGAAAAACCACTCAGAATTTATAGTACTATTTAGAATTCAAACTGTGGATAAATGACCATATTAGTTTTGGCCACGCTGGTGATCACAACAAGAGATATGTCAAATGTTATTCTTCTGTCACCTTAAACCCAACAAGCTTGGAAATTCCAATATTTTCTCGGTAATTTGATATATATTCAGTTTTATAGCTCTATGTGATTGTAGCATGCATGTGTGAAGGGAAGTTTTGCATGGTTGCAATGAACTGGCACTCAATTCCTGTTCTTGCTTCTCCGTGAGAGAACAAATTAGTTAGGAATGGCCCCATTCTGTAAACAGTTCGTTCACTCATAATAATAAGTTAAATCATAGCTTTTATGTTGCTAATTTGGTTCCCCTAGCAGCTTAATTTCTTCAAGGTCCTGAAGTCACAGCTCGACAACAAGATATGCGTGAACCAACCTGTGATTGGATGGTTAGAGGGACAGCGGTATCTCCGGCCCACCAGGGTTCAAGTTCTGGTGCTCACATTATTTCTGGATTTAATTCAAGATTACCGGCGATGCTTTTTCAGTGGGAGGAGATGTTTTCGTCGACGACGAGGCGCCTACGATGACTTCATAAATCTCAAGATGATATGTCGGCTCAGTCTGTCGAAGGTGCTCATAGGGGTAGGGTGTGCGTGTGTGCGTTCATAGGGGCGAGTGTATGCGCACATGTATGAGCGCTTGCGTCTGTACCGTGTTAAAAAAATAACAAGACATGCCACATATTAACTGTACATAAAATGGTACGTTACCATTCACACACTTTTCATTGTCATATTATTGCAATCATTTGATAAATCTTCTTATGTTATTTTTGAAAAATAGACGTACATTTTCCAGCAGTACCTTTGCATTTTACACACACAAAACATCCAATTTTCAATGCTTCTTTATTTTTTCCATTTTTCGGCATTTGGCTTCACATTTGCTCCAGGAAGTTTTGAACCTGATGCGATTGGAATGACATTTCCTTCTTTGTTTGCTCTAATCTTGCAATTTTAAGGCAAAGCCATGTATCCACAGAAGCGGTGTCTCGGATATTTGTGACTGAAAGTTTGAAATTTCATTGGTTGATGAGTCCTGCAATATGCCTGAATCTTTGATCAGTTGTATGGAGATCGCATAGAAACTGGCCGAGTTTCATTTTCTGGACCATTATTCTACCAGATCAAGAACACGCAATGTTTTTCTATTTCCAATATACCCTGATATGCTTTTAACTAAGGTAAATTTTAATTGACAAGGTGTTTGAAACAATGTTACAAGATTGAACTAGGAATATCTCCTTTCGTACTCGTCAATAATTGAATTTGTCCCCACTTTCCGGTAAATTGTGCCATTGAGTGGCTTCTTTGATCCTTGCTGATTATTATTAATTTGTCCCAGATGACACGAAGATGTGCCATTGGGGAGGGAAGAACATGAAACGATGAAGAGAGGTATAGGAGGTGGGTCATGAAGAAAAATAGAACGTAATTAGGAACCCTGAGAAAAATTCAACACTTTTTACATCCATTGATCAGATTCGATTTTGTTGGATGGCTATGGTAGAATAGTGTTCTTTGAATGTATGGTCATTTGTCGTGAATATGGACACTCCTACATCTTTGACGATATCGCAAATGAATCAGCGAATTTCTAACATGGACAGCATACAATACAAGCATTACTTTTGCCCCCAGAAAACCATTGAATAGTTTCGTTGTAAAGTTTTCTGGCCATATTACCGAAAAAATAATCCCAAATGAACCAGCGAAGCGCGGAGTGCCGCCGGGCACTTTCCGCTAGTTCTTAATAGGATGCCATGAAACAAAGAAAAATGCCCCTTCCATAAATCAAATAGCATAAGAGCTGGTAAACATATCTGCGAAGTACTATTATGAAAAGTTGACAGCAAATTGATGCTAAACATTGTCGACAATGCGATGATGAACCAGAGCATTCATATAAGAGAATATGGATGGGAATTACCTTGGAGAAGCTATTCCTTCAGATGTTCCTTACTCTTCTGAAGCTATACGATGGGAGGAGAGACCCGTCGGCGTACCAGCTCACGGTCCGTACGCATGCCGTCTTGCAACCTGGAGCTTGGAGCGGAGGAGAGGCAGCTGTGATGGAGCAGCGCCGTCCGCTGTGGTCGCACACCGGGCAGCACGAGCCCGTAGGGTTGCCGACGGCGCCGCAGCTAGCTGCTGCTGCCTATCTGTGTCTGCTTGGTGACTTGTCTTGTGTGAGTGTGAGATGCGAGCCAGAAACTTGGTGTAAGGTGCAATATGTAAGTAGTGCTGCACTAGGTGGAGTTGGAACAATGAATCGGCAATATGCTCCCCTTGAGGTGTCTGCTTTGATCCGGCCCGTAGCAGGAATCCAGCAGTGTGGCCAGAAAGAAAAATTTCCAAAACAAAGTTGCAGAAATTTCCAAAAGCATGCAGAAAAACATGCCACCGCGCATGATCAAGACGACGAATCTGAAGAGAACCACGGGTCAGGGGTGGGCAGATATTCTTTGGTGTCAGTAGGTCCCACCATTTATTCACATTATATCGAATAAAATGAGTAATGACCTCACCAGTTTCATGAGTGGCAGAACTAAGGCAGGCGTTCTCTTGTCCAGACTCGCTCATCCCATTATGGTTGTTCCACCCCACGGTCTCATGATACGCATTTTGAGCTCTTTTACGGTGATTGACGAGTTATGATTCGTAATTTCGTGTAACTTCGCCGCTGATTTTTTCTAATCGTCGGATCAAAGAAATCATTTAAAGGTTTTTTATATGCGAACAGGGTAGAGTAGTAAATTAGCCGGTCAATCCAGTCGCTAGTCAATCCCTCGCACAGCCTTCGTCGTTGTCAGTTTATTATCCTCCTCAATCCCCTCGCACAGCCGCCGCCGCCGACCCGACCCTCGACCGTGGCGACGACGGCGTCCCTCCTCTCGGTCGTGCCGCCGCTGCCCCAGATCGTCACACAGCCGCAGCCGCCTATACTTTTTCTCGCCCCTCCCCTAATCCAGTTTCCGTCCAAAGTCGCCGCCGCAAACAAGGGATCCCACCGGACCTCGCCGCCGCCGCCGCAATCAAGTGATCCCGCCGGACCTCGCCGCCGCCGCCATCAAGGGAGCCCGCCGAACCTCGCCGCCGCCGCAATCAAGGGATCCCGCTGGATTGCCGCCAGGTTTCTGGCCTGCCGCCAGGAGCCGCAGGAACTGCATGCCATCAGGCGCGGCATGCCGAGCCCACCGAAGCCTCCTCTGCCCCACCGCCCCCTGCAGCGCATCCCTCCGTCGAGCATCCGGTCATGCCGAGCAACGCCGCGGACCAGTCCGTAGGCAGGTAGCCACCACTCCTGCCTTCCTCCACCCACTTCC
Source organism: Triticum aestivum (assembly GCF_018294505.1). Lineage (NCBI taxonomy): Eukaryota > Viridiplantae > Streptophyta > Magnoliopsida > Poales > Poaceae > Triticum > Triticum aestivum. The sequence goes on from NC_057797.1 coordinate 782,283,726, forward strand.
CTGACCCCCTCCCATTACCTTCCCATCACACTAGATTGAGAAAACTGTTGTTAATTCCACGGTTAGAAGGCAAAAGCCTGTAATACCTTATCTTCAGTTGAATGTAACGTCAGCTGCACTCAAGGCGAAAATGGTACTGTACTAACTAAACATTTTGCTGGCTTCTTTGATTATTTTGCGTCTTTGTCTAGCTGGTTGTTTTGCATATGGGAGTATAATTTTCTTCCAGGATGGTGTTCCTTCCTTTAGCTGCAAATTTAAACCAATTGCTATGCAACCTAGGCTTTTGAGCCAGCTCATATTCAGTCAGTCTCGTTAGTGCAACAATCATGAAGTAAAAAGCAAGTAGATATTGCTGTTCACAATTTATTCAGTGCAATATTCATGTGAAGGCATCGAATAGCTAGCTTGAGACAATATTCTCTTCTTCTCTAATGGAAATGACAGAGCTCCTGTCAATTTTTTGAAAAAAAGTTGTTTTTCAGACTCATCTATCTCAGACAAAATGAAGACTTGAATGGTAGTGAGAGAGCTGCAATTATTTAACTTCATATCTTGGCTTACATGCTTGTTCTTCCGTAATGCAGTGAATATGTAAATCTGTACTAAACCATTGAGTTTTGCTGTGTTGAGCATACCTGCTTGTTGTTCATTCCTTATCCCCTTGTATGCAGGATCTATCTGGCCGACCTCATTTGAGCTGCGGCTTAAGTATTCCTACTGCACGGGTTTGCACATATGATACATAGGTATTGTGAAATTTCGCAGTTGTTTTCAGTTTTCTGCAATGTTGATTTGAAAAGCTTTCGATGTTCTGTTTATGTATGCCAGACTTAAGAAAGAATTTCATAGTCACATTTGACATATTCAGATCAAGTTTATCCCTCGGATTGTGTTACATTCAACTCTTCCTCTCTCCAGTGAATAATTTTTGACATATCTTAACAAGACTTTTTTGTCATCTTTTAGCTAGTGTGATGAGATTTTGGCACCTGTACATTCCTTGTACCAACTTAGGCAAATAATAATTTATTTGTTTTTGTGACAGTTGGTTGAGCACATCTTCTAGACTCTTGTGAATGCACCTGGGACAACGGTTCACATCAGTCTGGTATATACTGCTTCCGTTTCGAGTGAAATCCTCTCCCATAGCCCCTGCCCCAGATGAAATGAGCTATATATGTGTATGATGATCCTCCTTTCCTAAAAGTGAGATTGCCATATGTAGTTCAGAATTGACCTATCATGCTTAATTTACACAGCATCTAATCATGAGCTTACGAAGCTGCTGTTTTGGAGTTGTGTGCCGCAATATGAGTAGTAAATTTGTGAACCTGCTATGTAATGTTCAGGTTCCAGGAAGGAAATTTGTGCGCCGCTATCCGGAACCTCCTCTGCTTTCTCTGAAACAGGGTTGCCATGTGAAGAAAAAGGATATGTGGGAGCTTTTGAATGGACAAAGGCTTCAGCAAGGAAGAGAAGACGGCTGCATTTCCTTACTTGCAATTCTAGTAACTATCTTTGTTATAACTTGTAGAGTGTACCTGCAAAAAAAACTTGTAGAGTGTGATGGATTAATTAGGATGCTATGTAATCAGAGTACGTACCCTATCATATGTATCATGACTGATTGTGATCAGGGTCTGCATTCTATGAAGAAGGCACCCATTTATATGTTTATTAGTGACATTGTGTTGTGCTTGCTCTACTACTTCTGTACATTATTTGTGGAATTGGTCTTGTTGTTCACCATTGCTGAAAATCTGTTTCAGTTAGCGTGCCCTTATGTAGCACTATTTCAAATGGAGTTGGTCGCGTCCTCCTGCTCATTTTTTATGCCAACGAACATTGTTGTCGCCTGAAATGCTTGTACAGAAGGAGCATTGGAGACTACATGTTTGGGGCTATCCTAAGCTTATTGATAGGTAATCATTTCAGTACTGGCTTGTCATGTGCTGACCCTGAACTCTGAAACTGATTCAACCAATGTGCTATCTGATTGGTTATACCCAGGTACATGTACAACTATATGATGGAAAATATGCATTTTGACAAATTGTACCCAAAATGTTAGCTAATACTGTTTACTTGCCTCATGAAATGTGCCTGTGCAAATTTGCATCCTATCAGCTCCCAAATGTTTAACTGGAAGGACTGATTCTATAGTTCTATTTTGGTAGAAACTTGATTGATTTGTTCCTGTATAAACAGCTAAAGGAAAGGAAATCCAAAATGTAGTGACATTCTTAGTAAAACTGGTCGTTTAATTGACGTTATGAACATAACACTGGTTTGGACTAGTGCGGCATATGCTCAATTTAGTGTGCGGGCATCAAAGGAACATTTCATCTAAAAATTGAGCAACAACTCAAAGTTGAAAGCCTATTATTGTAAACATAGTCTCACAATTGTCACTTGAATGAAAAGTGATTGTTGGTTCGAAAATAATGTAAACACTACTTGGGACAATAATCCAGCTCTAAAGCTTGAACTTGTAGTGGGACTGCCCACCTGGTCGTCGCCATGTCAATGTAGTTTTGGGTTCGGACTACCCATACTAGTGGTAGTAGTAAAATTAGAGGACACATTGTGCTACTGATGCGTCCGCATGATCATACTCGTCGGGGCCCATTAGTATCGATCTTAGTTGTTCGGACACACTATGATCATAAGAGGATCCATACTACTAGTACAGGCATCACACGTCCCGTACCACTAATCAGGGTCTCGGTACTAGATGACCGGTAGTCGGGGTCGAGATGAGGAGCACTTGAAGGAACCTAGATTATGGCTCCTCCGTTATGTTACCGTGTACTCCCTCCGTTCCTAAATATAAGTCTTTTTAGAGATTCCAATATAGACCTAAATTATGTGGTTCTCTATATGTATGATCTTGTTCCTTGTGTTCTTCTGTCATTTGACAATGAGCAGGTATTAATCTACAGAGGCAGTGAATGGAACTCTAGATACTCAGCTTTTGACTCTCACTCGAAAAGTTCAAAAGAATAATCTGGCAATGTCATCTGCTTTGAGTAGCTCAGGTATCATCTTTAATGTTCAGAATGATCCATACACAAGGCAGCAGTAGGAAACAGATATGCTTACATCAATACCACAGTGCATTTTTTTATTTAAAAAACTGTGCAATTTCAGGATGGGTGGTTAGAAGAGATGGAAGGAAAGGCGCAAGAACATGATAAGAAGGATGTTGCACAACAAGAGAAGATAAAGGAGCTCCAGATTGCTGTAGATAAGATTATCGGTTTTTACTGGTGGCTGTTAGAAGCTGTAGACAAGATGATGCATTTTTATTAGATTCAAGTGAGATTATTCAGATTAGCATAAAAAGTGCAGAGGATCGTGCAAAGCTTTGTTATCATTTGATTATTTCACTATATATTTTGTTCAGTTTCGATGTAAGCATCAGGCCTTAACAGAAAACTCAATTTGATTTACTTGGCCATGATCAACGAACACAAATATTACAGAAGATCACCAAATGAATGAGAACTTGACAACATAGAACGAATCAAGAGAAGTATACATACAAACGTGGCTCCTACCTTGGGAGAAGTCGTCACAAATAGATCGCAGACAAAAGTTTGTAGATAGAAGCTCATATTTAGTACCCCTCCGTTCACAAATAGAAGTTAGAAACATCTTATAAACGGATGGAGCAGACACAAATATAAGTTTGAAACATCTTATAAATGGATGGAGCAGACACAAATATAAGTTAGAAACATCTTATAATTGTGAACCGATGGAGCAGAGGGAGTAGTACACAAGACTTGACACAATCTGAAATGAAATAAAGATACATTCAAACAATTAAATCTGAAAATCTCCAGTATGCCCCCTGCAAACCCATGACCTCCATCTTGAGGAGGGGCTAGTGCCATCAACCATACCATTCCAGAAACTGAAGTTGTGACAACGTGTGGCGCGGTGATCCTCTAGCTAGTTTTACTATAACAGAGTTCTGCTTACTAACTAGATCAGCAATGTACAAACATATGCTAAACTTGCTCATTGACAAAATAGGTTGTGCATGCTTCTTCTGTTCCATACTAAAGGTGATTGCCATATTTTTCAAGGATGATTATGGCTGAGGTATGGTAATGCACTTATAGCAATGCGTGCAAAGCGGGCAAGAAATTCATATAAAGCAGGCATTGTTCCAAATTGAGCCAATTCTGGTTTTCAAAGATATACTATACATAATTACTGTCCATTTTATACGGCACCATACACTGCCTAAATAATCAGAACATGTTTGAGGCGCGGGTCATGTACGTCTTGAGCTCCCGATTCACCTTCTCCTCGTCCCACATGAACCCCTGGAGATTCTGCACCCACTCGAAGTAGCTCACCATCACTCCGCCGGAGTTGGCCAGTATGTCCGGTAGGATCAGCACGTCCTTCTTTGCCAGAATCTGCAGCGCGAACATGTACACTTCTCTACTGTTAGTCAATGTGTGAAATGTGTCAACAAATGCAGCTTAGTTTTGTGCCAAAACATTGGTGTTCTTGCCTCTTCGGCCTTGGGGTCTGTTGGGTGGTTAGCAGCTTCGATGATGTACTTTGCTTTGATGGCATCAACATTGTCCCTAGGAGAAGAAGAAAATCGAAAGGACTATTTATTAACAAAAATGTTTTAAGATATAGAAGAAAAAATAACAGCCAGGAGGATACTCTAACTGAGCTTCAGAGCATTAATCTCATAGAAGATAGGACGAGGAAGAAGAAGATCACTTGTTTATGACTCCTACCAGAGCTGCCGGGATGAGCACGTCGCACTCTTCCGTGAGCAGCGAGGTCGGGTCGACGGCGTCGCCTTTTGTCGGAGCCCTTGATCCCGCGGTTCTTTGCCGAGTGCTTCATCAGCTTGGCTATGTCAACGCCATTGGAGTTCTTGACAGCCCCTGTGACATCTCTGATGGAGACCACCTTGCCACCAGCTTCAGTTATCAATTGGGCAGCCCAAGAGCCAACATTGCCAAATACCTGAAAAAGGCAAGAAGACAATAATTGCTCATCTGTGCAAATGTAGGTGAAGAAACATAGTTATGGCCTTGCTCCACAATGTATGGCCCCATTCTACACAACGATGATTACTAGCATTGTGTAGGCATGCTTGTATATATTTGGCAGAATATATTACTTGTGGGTGCTCATTGTTTGCTCCTTTCCCCTTTAATTTCAGCGCGTGAGGTGGGAGATTAGAAAGCTACTGACAGATCAGGCACACAGAACTTTGGAATTGCCATTGATGGTGTCTCCATTGTAAGCCTAAGCTTTGACAAGATGCTTGTCTCTAAATTATAAATGGGGAACACCTTAGGTTTGTGTGAAAATAAAGAGATTGGCAAAATTTTCTCTGGCATTTTAAATGCGCAAAAGACCAAAGAAAAAGCAAATAATCTTAGTGAGTTCAGATAAAACAGAGAATTACCTTAAGAAGAGTTCAATTGCAATATCTTGAGATTACACTAAAATTTAAAGCTGGATGGTTAGTCTAGTCGCAGAACAACAACCATCTACGTACTAACCAATTGCAATACTTTTCCAGTTTGCAACTACTAACCAGAACTGAAGAGCAATGGAAGCCGTGAACTTACAAGGAATAAGGTAGAGTAAGACTGTAAGAGATATGGATCTGTAGACGGTGCTGCGCCGGGCTCTCCACAGATCCGGCCTGGATTACGCCAGCAGCAGCGTGATCCGGCAAGGAGTGCCTCTTGGACGCCCATTCGTCCAATTTTCCAAAAGGCCGTGCGCTCGATCTAGCTCTTGACAGCGAGGAACCACGGCTGCATCAGCCATCGGTCCTAGAGCCCCTGGGACCCCTCCGCTGCCACCGCCGGGGTCATTGGCTCCGCCTCCTCGTCCCATCGGCCATCATCGCCGACCCCCTCTACCGCCGCCACCGCCGGGGTCATCGGCTCTGCCTCCTCGTCCCAGCGGCCATCCTCGCGGCCCCCCTCTGCTGCCGCCACCGCCACCGCCGGGGTCACCGGCGGCTCCGCCCTATCCTACCCTGCTGCTTCGAACTGATAGGGCTCGAACAAGTTTTCTACGGGAAGAGTGGAGGAGCGACCCAGATTATTTATTTTAGAATCAGGAACGACCCAGATGTGTCGGGCCACACAGCGAGGGTGTGAACATGATTTGGCCTTGACTAAAATTGGACGGAACTACCCTTTTAGAAAATGACTAGCTCCACCCTAGTTTTGTAATGGTCCCACCACTATTTATAATTTCATGTAATTTTAGTCTCGTAACTCCTCGTAACTCTAGTTTCTCCACCGTTTGATCGCAGTGGATGGACGGCCCGTAAAATCGCCAATCGTAACAGATATTATTTTTCTTTTCTTTTAAAAAGGATGGTGAATATGCCCGGCCTTGCATCGGTCGATGCACATACTCCCTATGTTTCAAAATAAGTGACGTAGTTTTAGTTTAAATAAAAATAAGTTTATTTATACTAAAACCATGTCACTTAAATGGAGGAAGTAATTTGTAATGCCTTATTGTTAGAGTTGTGTCGAATATTGTGTACAAGGTAGGTTAGAGTTGGACATGTAGTTGTATTATGTTTAGATAGTATATGGAGTCGTGTCCTAGTAGGACACTTGTATCCTAGGCCTCTCCTATATAGCGGGGCTAGACACACGATGTAACCTATGCCAACATAATAGCACGGACACGCGGGGGAGCCGGCGGCGTGTGCCGGCGCCCGGGCGGCCAGGGTGCGGTATTGTGACGGTGTCATGGGGAGGAGCGCCCGTAGTCAAGCTCCGGGGATGTAGCCATGTCGGTGAACCTCGTTAACAAATCTCGGTGTCGTGCTCGTGTGATTGTTTGGTCCTCGGATGATCGACAATATGCCTTAGATTTATTTTAACAAGTGGTATCATGAGCAAAGTTCGATGAGGCGGGAATTGTTAATCTAGAGGAGGAGAGTCGAAGGATTGATCGGGTCGATGTGAAAATCGGCGGCGGACTGATGATCGGGTCGATGTGAAAATTGGCGCCGGTGCGGAAAGTGCATGTTGCCGGGGAGATTGTTTTGCGACATCGACGAGGATCGGGATTCGTTCGGCCAGATGAAAGCGATCAAAAGTAGCAGATAAAGTGAGCAATGCACTCCGGGATTGCATCGTGTTGGACCAAGCCGTGGCGCACGCACACGAAAGTCAGTCTGGGCAAGCCACGTGGGCAGCTGCATGGTCGCACGTGGCAACGGCGGTGGTGCCTGCGTATAGATTTGTTTCAGCGGCGGCTAGGGCAGCAGACTACTCAGTTCAGCAGCAGCACGGCCGAAGGCGCATCTAGCGCGGTTGGCAGGCGGCCCAAAGGCCCATCGCACAGGAGGATAGGGTTGCGTGCAAAGACCAAGGCACATACAGGAAAAAAAAATAACTCGAAGCGTGGCCTAGGTGTGCTATGACGACCTTGGCTGTGCAAGGAAGGACTTTGGTGCATGGGCTGCAGGCGGTGGAGTTCGTACAGGTTGCAGCCGGACGTACGCGGGGCCGAAGTGTGCTAGGCGCCGGTGGTTCGGAAGGACACGTGCAGGCCAGGTTTGTGACACATGCAGTATACGAGATTTGTTCGGAAAAAAGGTCTTGAAAGTCCCGAGAGGAGCAGACACGCACAAGGATCCAAAGCTTTTGGCATGAAACACATGCACAAGTTTGTTACGTGCATGGTCAAAGACGAAACGCAGTGAAGCAATTGGAGCAGGTTCGCGTGAGGCTGATTTTGCACATGACTAGATGTGGTTACCACAGCACACATTGTGGTGGCTTGATGGGAACACATGAGATGTCAAGGTGGCCGGGACATAATTCAAGGATGGACGACGTGCGTATAAAACTTGGAGGAGTCTGGAGCGTGTTGTGGAATCATGCATACACAGGGCGTCAAAGCAATGCACGGAGATGTGCGGGGCGGACACGACGCAGGGTGGAGCATGGTTGCAGTCAGATAATTTCGGCTGGGTCGGACTGGACTGTCTGATGGATTGACGGGGATGTCGGTCAAAGCAGAAGACGACGGTGATTTCAACGACGACGACATAGGAGCGTGATGCTGATGGTGGCCGACTTCTGGGCGTGAAAACACGTGGTGCATGCCTGAGGGCTTGTGCGGCTTTGACAGACTATGGCGCGGGGTTGATTCAAGACGGTGCACACGGAGCTTGAAGTTGACGAGGCGCAGGGGTGGACGGATCATCTACCATGGAGTCATGTTGAAGGTGAAGCTGGATTGAGGGGCTACGGCGTAAGTGCACAGAGAGTTGAAGCCTATTCAGCGGTGGGAAAAAGCGAGGGACACGTAGTTCAGACTGAAGCCCAGTGGTCTGATGGAGGCGTGATACTCGGCATCGGTCGGTGATGATCGGTGGTTCTCTGCAGTAGGGGTTTGAGTGGTGGGGTTCGCGACCCTTAAGACTCGACCGGGACAGCGGAGGCTCGACGCGGTAATAGCGGCGAGGCGTGCGGTTAGCACGGGACATGGAGACGGGCCAGGGCTCTGGTGGTCATACATGTGATGAGACAACTGCGAATTTGACTCGGGGTGACTACAAGCAACGGTGAAATTCTTTCAAGTTTCAGACATGCGGTCAAGAAAGGAGCGGTGATGTTGAGTTCAGGTAACTCTTATGTGTGACACCCAATATGTGAGTTATTCACTTTCACGCAGGTCAGTGATCGGTGTGTGATGGCGTTGAACTGATACTCTGAAAGTTGGGAGCACAAACTAGAGTAACAAGGAACTTAATTTTGCTCGAGTGTTGACTGTGGTCAAGAAAAGAAGGGACTACAAGTTGCAAGTGGAGTCATATGGAGTCTTTGGAGTAGCAGCGGTGCTCACAGGATAAGCTCAAGTCCAATGTACATGGAAGTTTGATGCATTGACGAACTTAAGGTGGTGGAGAATATTCGCCAAGGTGGAGTTTGTTAGAGTTGTGTCGAATATTGTGTACAAGGTAGGTTAGAGTTGGACATGTAGTTGTATTGTGTTTAGATAGGATATGGAGTGGTGTCCTAGTAGGACACTTGTATCTTAGGCCTCTCCTATATAGCGGGGCTAGACACACGATGTAACCTATGCCAACATAATAGCACGGACACGCGGGGGAGCCGGCGGCGTGTGCCGGCGCCCGGGCGGCCAGGGTGCGGTATTGTGACGGTGTCATGGGGAGGAGCGCCCGTAGTCAAGCCCCGGGGATGTAGCCATGTCGGTGAACCTTGTTAACAAATCTCGGTGTCGTGCTCGTGTGATTGTTTGGTCCTCGGATGATCGACGATATGCCTCAGATTTATTTTAACACTTATTACATAGCTCCTAAGTATCTAAAATAATCTAAAGTGCAATGCCAAGAAGTCATACGAGTGAAACAAAGAAAAATTACAACTGAATGATAACAAGCAATATAAAGCCTCATCCATCACATATCCTATTATCAGGTTGACATCTAATATGGTCGAATAAATCCCCAGCAACCATTTCTCATCGTTTGCACCCAGAGGCCATGTACATTAGATCCTCCTTCTGGCGAAGAAAGAATCACATATGGATTAATTTAGTAAGCATTCTCCTGATCCACTGCAGTACCATCCATAGAGCAGAAAGGCACTGACACAGTGGGCCATTCCAAGTGTTACAGTTCGTCGAGCTACCAAACTCATCGTGACAAAGGATATGGGTCTCAATTGTCTTGTGCCGAAGCCCTATCAAAAAGCCATCAGTGCAAGAGAGCGGACGCCCTGGACACGGCGACAACCAACCAGGACAATCTCACCGACAACTTTCTCACGGTGATCCGCGCCTGTAATGTGTTGCAAATTGCTTCAAAGCTTAATGCGTGGGAATACAGATGGATGGTCACGTTCGTTAGCTCCGCATGAGATAATTTGTGCCATGCCTTTTGAGGGGAAGAACTGGAGCGTGTAAGATAGTAGCTGGTGGCCGAGCTGGGACCTCGCCCGCCTCAGATTTGGTGGGTCATACTCGATGGGAGGGACATCTTGCGGTAAGGCCTTATTCGGAGGATTGGAGACGGCGAAACGACAAGTACTTGGACCCAAAACTGGATAACAAGGAGTATGTGTTGAAACCGTTCACTTCTTTGATTGCGATCCACCGCAACTAGTTTTTGCACTAATTTTGATCACTCTTCGGCAAGTTGGGGAGAATATATTATCAGTGAAGTCCTTATTCCCTTGGATGCCGAAGCAATCATGCAGATCCAGCTATGCGCCACAATTATTAAGGACTTTTGGGCCTGCAACTAGGACACAAAGGTCAGATTTTCTGTACGATCTGCGTATGAGATGATTTTGCAGTTTGTATCTTTAGCCATGAGTTTAGAACCTTAAATGTCAAGGCTCAATATCTTGCAAAGTATACTTTATCCTTGGAGTCTGGCTGCTATGTTTGGTTAGGCCAGCCGAACAAACTTTTTTTGTTCGATAAATGACATTTTATTGAATTGATATATCGAGTGATACAATCCCATCGAAAGAAAGCCCGAGCTATGCATAGCTTGATGCACACAGCCAATAAGTCCAACCAAAAACAAATATTATTTTACAGCTAAAATAATAAATCAGTCCAGCCTATGGTATGGCAGATCCTATTCTAAGATCACACCGTCATTTATAGGGGCCCGACCGTACGCTTCATCCGTGTAGACGCCGTCATAAAAATGTCTTTGTCCTCCGTCCTCTGCAGGATAGACCAAGTACGGAGCCATCGCGTACATACATGAATAACAGTTAAAAAATAAGTGTAGACATTGAGTCTCCGTGATAAAGCTTTGAAAAATAGTAGCCGATGATTTGGGAGGGTTGCGGGTCCAAAATAATGTTAATGTAGGTACTAATAGTCGCTTGGTGGAGGTACGTCCATGTGCTCTCAAAAAGGAAAAGAAAAAACGGTTCTTTTAGTTTGTTGCTAGCTAGGGTAAAAGAACACTGCGAATGATTTCACTTCCATGTCTCTAGTGCGGTACATGCGAACACACTAGAACTTGGCACAACTGTCCCGTTTCAGTAGCTTCTAATCACACATTACAGGATTTTTCTTTTATGAGAAAATTTCTAATATATTCATCTTTAAACATGTCAGTACAATGAACAACAGAAATAATAAAAATTACATCCAGATTCGTAAACCACCTAGCAACGATTACAATCACTGAAGCGATCCGAAGACACGCCGCCGTCATTACCCCTCCCTCACTGAAGCCGCACAAAACTTGTTGTAATAGACAGTTGGGAAGTCGTCGTGCTATGGCCCAATAGGACCAGCGCAATAAAACAGGAACCGCCGCTAATGAAGAGTAGCATACATCAGAAGGATCTAACCTGAAGAAACACAAACATAGACTAACTACGATCAGATCCGAGCAAATCCACCAAGGATAGATTCGCCGGAGACATACCTCCACACGTACATCCACGATGCTAGACACACCATTAGGACGGGGGCTAGGCGGGAAGAATCTTATTCCATCTTCAGGGAACCGCCACCGTCTCATCTTCCTGAGGAGGACACAAACTCAAACAAAAATCAAAGAAACTTCTAAAAACAGAGCCCTCCCGCTGGCAAGGGCCAGGATCCACCACGCCGTCATGGCCTTAAGACAACAGGAGACGAGGCGGACTGACGGCGACGCCAGCAAAAGGCAAAGGAACCATAAGCTTTTCTTGAGGGAGGAGGCCGCTATTGATGACATAACATGATTCTTTTTTAGCCACAACATTACATGATTTAAGTTGGAGATTACAGACATATAACATCCACAAAGGTCTCTACTAGTTCTTCAGAGGCGTCTTTTCCAGTCCGTTAATACAAAGGTCTCCATCTTGGTCACCAAAGTCACCATGTGGGCTCATTCTTGTGCGTGTGTGTGCCACCGAAGTCTTCCTGGGCTCATTTAGGTTATAGTTACGACAAGCAAGAAAACAAACAAAATCAAATCAACACAGGGGGACACAACGATTTTAGCATGGAAAACACCTCCAATAAGCAAGGGAAAAAATCACAAGCGTCAGCTAGCGAAACTTCACTATATCCTGAGAGGTTACAGATGTAGAGCATTATGTTATCCCGCGCGGCGGCTTACAAATGATATACATAGCAGTGTTGACTAGGTCGATATCTATCCATAGAGAGGAGGGAGGATGGATAACCCACCCACCACCACCCCATGCGTCCATGGCACGGGGTGTGAAGTTATGCCCCCACTCCGTCCGCTATGGCCCAAGCCTCCTGTCGACGGGCCTCTTCTCAGCTCTGTCAGAAGTTAGTCTTTATAGAAATTTCAATCATAATTTAAAGAACTTTCCCTTAAGACAAGTTTCATCTTGTAGCATGGAAGAAAAACGTTCCCCCTGAACAACAAACAAAAACACTTTCAGCTCTGAATACCCAATAGATCTAAACAGTTAGACCAAACAACCTGTAACAATAGAGCTAAATAGTTATACTAAATTGCATGGAACCCTCCTGTGTCGTGTTATGCTTGCTAATACACAAACAAAAGTTTCGTCCATATGCCCATCATGCTCAAATGGACCAGAAGACACAAAACACGTCTTATTTCTGTGTCAGGAGGTGAAGGAGGTTTGGAACATGTAAGGATTGTATGAGACGATTAATAGAGCTTGTGTTGTCGATCGAGCGAGAGAGGCGGTTCTTGAATTTTTACTACTTATGCCACATCAAGAATTATCTGTATTGGGTCTCCAAAACATGCGTGAATTGATAGCTATAACAGCTTGGTATTTATGGTCGGATAGACGTAAACTGATATATGAAGGAAAGTATCAAGATGCACAACAAACTTCGCTGAGGACTCGTGCTATAATGGGTAACTATGTTAATTCCCACTCCCATAAGGCAGCGAGTAAAATAGGGGAGTGGACCAGACCCTTCGGGTTTTATTAAACTGAATGTTGATGCTTCTTTTGATCATAATCTGCTTAGGGGCACAGGGGTCCATTCTCAGAAATGACAAAGTAAGGTTCATTGTTGGTGAAAAGTGGAGGATGGAGTGGTGTGTTGATCTACTCACAGCAGAAGCATTGGCTTTTAGATTTGGTTTACTACTTGCACAGATGGCGGGTTGCAATCGCCATATTATCAACTCTGACAATATGAAACTAATTGACACAATGAAGAATGGAGGACAATCGGCAGGGGCAGTGGCCGCAGTATTTGACGATTGCTACTTTATGGGATGTGATTTTCCGATTACTAGGCTTGAACATTGTAATAGGGATGCAAAAATAAGGTTGCTCGTGAACTTGCTAGGCTAGAAAAAATTTCCGTGACAAGGTATTGATTTGAGGAGCCTATGGAGGATAATTGTAATCTTTTTTTGTTGACGATGTAACTGTTATTTCTCATTGACAGTTTGATGTTTATTTCGAAACATAACAAATAGCCTGGACCAGCAGCCACCGTGTGTAGCCTGACATTTTCTCCTCCGTCCGACCCCATACATGCCTAGTTCGTTGTATTTTGAAAACTGGCCATGGTAGACATGCATTATGCGATAGGATGTGCCTGTCCTCTACCTCCCATGACGGCCACGACTTTTGCAGAGCACGGAGACCTGCAGGACAAGTAAGTTGCATGACGTAGCTCCAATACCTAGTTTTCTCCTATAGGTACAGTTTACTCTAGTCTTTCAGACATAGTACGGATCTGGATTTTGTTAAGGAATCCAAAAACCGGGCTTGTCTTGAGCCTCCGTATTTCTATCTAATTGCATTCATTATGGCGTTGTATGAAAAAGAAAGCCTACTGTGTTAGTTGGTTCATCTTTGATTACTTATGATTTAAATTAATTTAATTGGCTTGCCTTCTCTTCTTTTGGATGTTGCATGTAACTTAAGGCTGGCCAGAGTGAGAGTAACTTAGCTAGTAACATAACATACCTCAAGGCAATATTGCTTATGTGACAAGTAGTTAATGAGGAGAGTGATGTTTATAGAGATTCGATAACTTAACGTGTCCTAAGACTAAATGAGTCTACATCTAAATAAATGAAGATCTGCATGATATTATATAAATGCATGCTACTAGTCTAAATTACTTCCCACTATGACCACTGTAATTGGCTCGCCTTCTCTTCTTTTGGATGTTGCATGTAACTTAATTGGCTCACCTTCTCTTCTTTTTGATGTTGCATGTCCATTTATGATATTGTTCTCTCTAATATTAAACATTTTCTTAACCACGTATATTGAGAAAACAATCTACATCATTTCCAAAAATAGGCATCTTTGCATGGAGCACCCGACAGAAGTAGGTGAAGCGGGACGAAAGCTTGGAGGAATCAACAGCATCATGTTGTACTGCATTTGTTTGCTAGCGATAAAGCTTTGTGAATGGCACTAGCTCACTCGCTATCGACATGATTAGCATCCATGGTGCCATTTTATGAAAACAAAATCATGCCATTTTATGATTTTTTTTCCAGATAGGGTTCATTTTGCGTTGAACTTTTAGAGAAGGGTCAAATCTGTCCATTCTGTGAACAAAGATGAAGCATCATTCAATGACTGAGGCATGTACTACTGGGAAACCCAGTGAATGAACATTCTCCTATACACCTCCCATCTAGATTCTCAATCTCAAAGTCTGTAAAGGTCTCTCGCCTGCATTACAACATCTACAGCCGGATAAATAAAATCCGGTGCCCTAAACGTCCGCAGAAGCGTACAGGTGCGTCGGTGGATAGTGATAGTGTGTGATCAACAAGTATATGAGATCGCAACAGTTTTCGAGGATAGTATATCACCTAAATTTATTGATTTGACATAAGTGGGGCCAAAGAAGATTTATGAGCCTTGCCAATTGAGTTGTCGATTCAACCACACCTGAGAAGTCACTTCCTTGTAGCAATTTTATTAGTAGCACAGTAATATGACAGCAGTGGTAACAATAATAGCAATAGTAACAGTAATGATAACAACTGTTTTGTAGTAATTGGAAAAGTAACAGTAGTAGTAACTTGATCATGGAAGAAAAACGTTCTCCCTAAACAACAAACAAAACCACTTCAGCTCCGAATACCCAATAGATCTAAACAGTTAGACCAAACAGCCTGTACCAATAGAGCTAAACATTTATACTAAATTGCATGGAACCCTCCCGTGTTGTGTTACGCTTGCTAATATACACACGAAAGTTTTGCCCATATGCCCATCATGCTCAAATGGACCAGAAGACACAAAACATGTCTTATTTATGTGTCAGAAGACGAAGGAGGTTTGGGACAAGTTAGGATTGTATGATTCGATTAATAGAGCTTCTGTTGTCGATCGAGCAGGAGGGGCAGTTCTTGAATTTTTACTACTTATGCCAGATCAAGAATTATCTATATTCGGTCTCCAAAACATGCGTGAATTGATAGCTATAACAGCTTGGTATTTATGGTGGGATAGACATAAACTGGTTCATGAAGAAAAGTTTCAAGATGCACAACAAACTTCGATGTGGGCTCGTGCTATAATGGCTAACTATGTTAATTCCCACTCCCATAAGGCAGCGAGTAAAATAGGGGGGTGGACCAGACCCTTCGGGTTTTATTAAACTGAATGTTGATGCTTCTTTTGATCATAATCTGCTTAGGGGCACAGGGGTCCATTCTCAGAAATGACAAAGTAAGGTTCATTGTTGGCGAAAAGTGGAGGATGGAGTGGTGTGTTGATCTACTCACAGCAGAAGCATTGGCTTTTAGATTTGGTTTACTACTTGCACAGATGGCGGGTTGCGATCGCCTTATTATCAACTCTGACAATATGAAACTAATTGACACAATGAAGAATGGAGGACAATCGGCGGGGGCAGTGGCCGCAGTATTTGACGATTGCTACTTTATGGCATATGATTTTCCGATTACTAGGCTTGAACATTGTAATAGGGATGCAAAAATAAGGTTGCTCGTGAACTTGCTAGGCTAGCAAAAATTTCCGTGACAAGGTATTGATTTGAGGAGCCTATGGAGGATAATTGTAATCTTTTTTTGTTGACGATGTAACTGTTATTTCTCATTGACAGTTTGATGTTTATTTCGAAACATAACAACCAGCCTGGACCAGCAGCCACCGTGTGCAGCCTGACATTTTCTCCTCCGTCCGACCCCATACATGCCTAGTTCGTTGTATTTTGAAAACTGGCCATGGTAGACATGCATTATGCAATAGGATGTGCCTGTCCTCTACCTCCCATGATGGCCACGACTTTTGCAGAGCACGAAGACCTGCAGGACAAGTAAGTTGCATGACGTAGCTCCAATACCTAGTTTTCTCCTATAGGTACAGTTTACTCCAGTCTTTCAGACATAGTACGGATCTGGATTTTGTTAAGTAATCCAAAAACCAGGCTTGTCTTGAGCCTCCGTATTTCTATCTAATTGCGTTCATTATGGCGTTGTATGAAAAAGAAAGCCTACTGTGTTAGTTGGTTCATCTTTGATTACTTATGATTTAAATTAATTTAATTGGCTTGCCTTCTCTTCTTTTGGATGTTGCATGTAACTTAAGGCTGGCCAGAGTGAGAGTAACTTAGCTAGTAACATAACATACCTCAAGGCAATATTGCTTATGTGACAAGTAGTTAATGAGGAGAGTGATGTTTATAGAGATTCGGTAACTTAACGTGTCCTAAGGCTAAATGAGTCTACATCTAAATAAATGAAGATCTGTATGATATTATATAAATGCATGCTACTAGTCTAAATTACTTCCCACTATGACCACTGTAATTGGCTCGCCTTCTCTTCTTTTGGATGTTGCATGTAACTTAATTGGCTCACCTTCTCTTCTTTTTTATGTTGCATGTCCATTTATGATATTGTTCTCTCAAATATTAAACATTTTTTAACCACGTATATTGAGAAAACAATCTACATCATTTCCAAAAATAGGCATCTTTGCATGGAGCACCCGACAGAAGTAGGTGAAGCGGGACGAAAGCTTGGAGGAATCAACAACATCATGTTGTACTGCATTTGTTTGCTAGCGATAAAGCTATGTGAATGGCACTAGCTCACTCGCTATCGACATGATTAGCATCCATGGTGACATTTTATGAAAACAAAATCATGCCATTTTATGATTTTTTTTTCCAGATAGGATTCATTTTGCGCTGAAATTTTAGAGAAGGGTCAAATTTGTCCATTCTGTGAACAAAGATGAAACATCATTCAATGACTGAGGCATGTACTACTGGGAAACCCAGTGAATGAACATTCTCCTATACACCTCGCATCTAGATTCTCAATCTCAAAGTCTGTAAAGGTCTCTCGCCTGCATTACAACATCTACAGCCGGATAAATAAAATCCAGTGCCCTAAACGTCCGCAGAAGCGTACAGGTGCGTCAGTGGATAGTGATAGTGTGTGATCCACAAGTATATGAGATCGCAACAGTTTTCGAGGATAGTATATCACCTAAATTTATTGATTTGACACAAGTGGGGCCAAAGAAGATTTATAAGCCTTACCAATTGAGTTGTCGATTCAACCACACCTGAGAAGTCACTTCCTTGTAGCAATTTTATTAGTAGCACAGTAATATGACAGCAGTGGTAACAATAATAGCAATAGTAACAGTAATGATAACAACCGTTTTGTAGTAATTGGAAAAGTAACAGTAGTAGTAACTTGATCATGGAAGAAAAACGTTCTCCCTGAACAACAAACAAAACCACTTCAGCTCTGAATACCCAATAGATCTAAACAGTTAGACCAAACAGCCTGTACCAATAGAGCTAAACATTTATACTAAATTGCATGGAACCCTCCCGTGTTGTGTTACGCTTGCTAATATACACACGAAAGTTTCGCCCATATGCCCATCATGCTCAAATGGACC
This sequence comes from Triticum aestivum, assembly GCF_018294505.1. Taxonomy (NCBI): domain Eukaryota; kingdom Viridiplantae; phylum Streptophyta; class Magnoliopsida; order Poales; family Poaceae; genus Triticum; species Triticum aestivum. The sequence goes on from NC_057797.1 coordinate 782,301,632, forward strand.
AGAAGACACAAAACATGTCTTATTTATGTGTCAGAAGACGAAGGAGGTTTGGAACAAGTTAGGATTGTATGATTCGATTAATAGAGCTTGTGTTGTCGATCGAGCAGGAGGGGCGGTTCTAGAATTTTTACTACTTATGCCAGATCAAGAATTATCTATATTGGGTCTACAAAACATGCGTGAATTGATAGCTATAACAGCTTGGTATTTATGGTGGGATAGACATAAACTGGTTCATGAAGAAAAGTTTCAAGATGCACAACAAACTTCGATGTGGGCTCGTGCTATAATGGCTAACTATGTTAATTCCCACTCCCATAAGGCAGCGAATAAAATAGGGGGGTGGACCAGACCCTTCGGGTTTTATTAAACTGAATGTTGATGCTTCTTTTGATCATAATCTGCTTAGGGGCAGAGGGGTCCATTCTCAGAAATGACAAAATAAGGTTCATTGTTGGCGAAAGGTGGAGGATGGAGTGGTGTGTTGATCTACTCACAGCAGAAGCATTGGCTTTTAGATTTGGTTTACTACTTGCACAGATGGCGGGTTGCAATCGCCTTATTATCAACTCTGACAATATGAAACTAATTGACATAATGAAGAATGGAGGACAATCGGCGGGGGCAGTGGCCGCAGTATTTGACGATTGCTACATTATGGCATATGATTTTCCGATTACTAGGCTTGAACATTGTAATAGGGATGCAAAAATAAGGTTGCTCGTGAACTTGCTAGGCTAGCAAAAATTTCCGTGACAAGGTATTGATTTGAGGAGCCTATGGAGGATAATTGCAATCTTTTTTTGTTGACGATGTAACTGTTATTTCTCATTGACAGTTTGATGTTTATTTCGAAACATAACAAACAGCCTGGACCAGCAGCCACTGTGTGCAGCCTGACATTTTCTCCTCCGTCTGACCCCATACATGCCTAGTTTGTTGTATTTTGAAAACACGCCATGGTACACATGCATTATGCGATAGGATGTGCCTGTCCTCTACCTCCCATGATGGCCACGACTTTTGCAGAGCACGGAGACCAGCAGGACAAGTAAGTTGCATGACGTAGCTCCACTACCTAGTTTTCTCCTATAGGTACAGTTCACTCCAGTCTTTCAGACATAGTATGGATCTGGATTTTGTTAAGTAATCCAAAAACCGGGCTTGTCTTGAGCCTCCGTATTTCTATCTAATTGCGTTCATTATGGCGTTGTATGAAAAAGAAAGCCTACTGTGTTAGTTGGTTCATCTTTGATTACTTATGATTTAAATTAATTTAATTGGCTTGCCTTCTCTTCTTTTGGATGTTGCATGTAACTTAAGGCTGGCCAGAGTGAGAGTAACTTAGCTAGTAACATAACATACCTCAAGGCAATATTGCTTATGTGACAAGTAGTTAATGAGGAGAGTGATGTTTATAGAGATTCGGTAACTTAACGTGTCCTAAGGCTAAATGAGTCTACATCTAAATAAATGAAGATCTGTATGATATTATATAAATGCATGCTACTAGTCTAAATTACTTCCCACTATGACCACTGTAATTGGCTCGCCTTCTCTTCTTTTGGATGTTGCATGTAACTTAATTGGCTCACCTTCTCTTCTTTTTGATGTTGCATGTCCATTTATGATATTGTTCTCTCAAATATTAAACATTTTTTTAACCACGTATATTGAGAAAACAATCTACATCATTTCCAAAAATAGGCATCTTTGCATGGAGCACCCGACAGAAGTAGGTGAAGCGGGACAAAAGCTTGGAGGAATCAACAGCATCATGTTGTACTGCATTTGTTTGCTAGCGATAAAGCTATGTGAATGGCACTAGCTCACTCGCTATCGACATGATTAGCATCCATGGTGCCATTTTATGAAAACAAAATCATGCCATTTTATGATTTTTTTTCAGATAGGGTTCATTTTGCGCTGAAGTTTTAGAGAAGGGTTAAATCTATCCATTCTGTGAACAAAGATGAAACATCATTCAATGACTGAGGCATGTACTACTGGGAAACCCAGTGAATGAACATTCTCCTATACACCTCCCATCTAGATTCTCAATCTCAAAGTCTGTAAAGGTCTCTCGCCTGCATTACAACATCTACAGCCGGATAAATGAAATCCGGTGCCCTGAACGTCTGCAGAAGCGTACAGGTGCGTCAGTGGATAGTGATAGTGTGTGATCCACAAGTATATGAGATCGCAACAGTTTTCGAGGATAGTATATCACCTAAGTTTATTGATTTGACACAAGTGGGGCCAAAGAAGATTTATAAGCCTTACCAATTGAGTTGTCGATTCAACCACACCTGAGACGTCACTTCCTTGTAGCAATTTTATTAGTAGCATAGTAATATGACAACAGTGGTAACAATAATAGCAATAGTAACTGTAATGATAACAACCGTTTTGTAGTAATTGGAAAAGTAATAGTAGTAGTAACTTGATCATGGAAGAAAAACGTTCTCCCTGAACAACAAACAAAACCACTTCAGCTCCGAATACCCAATAGATCTAAACAGTTAGACCAAGCAGCCTGTACCAATAGAGCTAAACATTTATACTAAATTGCATGGAACCCTCCCGTGTTGTGTTATGCTTGCTAATATACACACGAAAGTTTCGCCCATATGCCCATCATGCTCAAATGGACCAGAAGACACAAAACATGTCTTATTTATGTGTCAGAAGACGAAGGAGGTTTGGGACAAGTTAGGATTGTATGATTCGATTAATAGAGCTTCTGTTGTCGATCGAGCAGGAGGGCGGTTCTTGAATTTTTACTACTTATGCCAGAATAAGAATTATCTATATTGGGTCTCCAAAACATGCGTGAATTGATAGCTATAACAGCTTGGTATTTATGGTGGGATAGACATAAACTGGTTCATGAAGAAAAGTTTCAAGATGCACAACAAACTTCGATGTGGGCTCGTGCTATAATGGCTAACTATGTTAATTCCCACTCCCATAAGGCAGCCAGTAAAATAGGGGGATGGACCAGGCCCCTTCAGGTTTTATTAAACTGAATTTTGATGCTTTTTTCGATCATGATCTGCTTAGGGACACAGCGGGCGGCCATTCTTAGAAATGACAAAGTAAGGTTAATTGTTGGCGGAAAGTGGAGGATGGAGTGGTGTGTTTAAATGTTTGTTCACGTACTAAAAAATTGTTTGTGCTTGAAATTTGTTTGGGATTTTCAGAATTGTTATCCATTTCGAAATTTGTTCTAAAAATTCAGAATATGTTCGTGATTTTAATTCTTAAAATTCAGAATAAGTTCGAAAAATCACCTTTTAATTTTTTTTTCAAAAACCAAAAAAAGTATTTTGAAAAAGTTCCCCTTTCCAAAAAAAGTCACAAATTCAAAAAGTGTTCACATGATTAAATTTGGTTCACAAATTGGAAAATGTTTGGGCATTTCAAAAAATATTCTTTTTCACAAATTCAATAAATATTTTCCTTTTCAAAATTTGTTCACATATTCAAAAAATATTCATGTTTCAAAATTCGTTTATAGATTAAAAAAATATTTTCATGTTTCATTTTTGTTCACAAATTATAAAATGTCTGCAGATTTCTAAAACTGTTCTGGTTTTCAAAATTTGTCACATATTCAAAAAATGCTACAGTTTTCAAAATTTGTGCACATAGTCGAAAAATGTTAATTCTTTGAAAATTAATTCGAAAATTCAAAAAAAAATGCTCGAGTTTTGTAAAAAAATAATTTGTAATTTTGAAAAGTTCACTTTTTAAATTTTGATATTTTTTTTCAAAAAATGCTTTGCATTTACAAGAAGTGGTTCATAATTTCAAAAAATGTTCTCATATTCAATTATTTTTCCATTTTTTGCTTCCCAAATAACGTTTGCTTTCCAAAAAGTTTTTCCTTTTCCAAAATCATGTTTGAATTTTCTTAATTTTTTAATCTGCCGCCTATAATAGATCATATGTATCTGGCTGCCCCTTCTAGACCCACAACCTTAGTTAGTACAGTGGTTATGGACCTGGTTCTCTTGAGTGAGGTCATGTGTTTGATCCTTCGCCAACATGTTTTCTGGAATTTCCTGATCTGGTTTTACTTTTTGCTGCTATCGTTAATTTCTTTTATGTTTGCGCTGCAGATCTTTATGCAACAGGTCGTGTGTCGCAATGGCTAGTGCATGGTGAGCCTTTGAAAAAGGTCGCGGGTTCAATTCCTCATGGCTTCTTATTTTTGCGATATTTTCATCCCGCGAAGTAAACCGAATGGGCCGGCCCAGGTGAGAAGCCTCCTGTGCGAAACCACGACTGCTTGCCGCAGTAGGCGGCGTATAGGAGGGGAGCTCCTATAGGCCGCTCGCTGCGGCAAAGTGCCGGCGCTTCGCACAGGAGCGGCTAGCGTGGGCCGGCCCATTTACAGTGGCACACGACGGCACGTTCCCGAGATGAAGAAATCGCAAAAAAGAAACTCACGCTAGCGCTGTAACTCGAACAAGCGACTTCGCACCAATTGGCCTGCCGTGCAAACCACCGCGTCAAACACCACCTCATGTTCAATTAGCAGCTGGACAGTTAAAACGTATACGAGAGAGACTAATGTTAAACATTAATTCGCAAAAAATCCTAAAAACTACAGTCCATTTTTCGAAATTATGAATACTTTCTTCAAAATAAAAACATTTTTCGAATTTTCGTACAAAATTTGTAAAACAGGAACATTTTGATGATGTGAACAAATTTGAAAACGGGGAACATTTCTTGAATTTGTGAACAAAAAATAAAAATGTTTACTTTTAAAACTCCTAGAACATTTTTTGAATTTGTGAACAAGACTGAAAAAATGAGCTATTACTGAATTTGTGAACAAATTAGGAATGTTGGAACATTTTCTTCAATTCCCAAACATTTTTTGAATCTTGAGAACAAATTTTGAAACAGAGAACATTTTTGAAAAATCCTGAACAAATTTGGAAGCGTGAAGAATTTTTTAAAGTATGAACATTTTTTGAATTTTCAGAACATATTTTAAAACGGAGAAAGTTTTTAAAAAATCCCGAACAAATTTGGAAGTGCGAACATTTGTTTAATATGTGAACAAAAAATTGAAATCTGGCACATTTTCTGAATTTCGAAAGTTTTGTACTTTTTTGTGTAACAAGAACAAATTTTGAATTTTGAGAACCTTTTTTCAAAAACTGAACATTTTTTGGGAACATGAAGAAAAATTATTATTTTTGAAAAAAAAGAAGAAAAGGAAAAGAAATAAAAATTAAAATCGTAATTTTTTTGTAAAATTGCGAACAAGTTCTGCGAAAGAAAAATAAACTTGAAAAAGAAAATGAAACAAAAAACAGAAAAAGTAAAAAAAACAGAAACGAAAAAAGAGAAATGGGAAAACAATAGAAAGCCGAAAAAGAACCATAAAAAACGATACAGGAAAAAACCCGGTTCAGCGAACCTTCTAGAAGGTTCCCAAAACCAGTTGGACGCAATATGTATAAGTGGGCCGGCCCAGGTTTGTCGCTCGCTGCGCTGCCCTGTGCGGTAGGCTGACATTTTGCCGCAGCGAGAGGCGAATAGGAATTTCCGTATAGGAGCTCCCGTTTAGCGATACGCTGGGGAACCAGCCAACGCCCAACCCCCCTGCACTTGACACGCTTTGGTTGTCTAAAAAAAAGACTTGACACCCTTTGGGACGAGCAATATCCTCCATTTCCCCTATATTTTCTTTTTCTCTTCCGTTTTTTCTTGCTTTTTTCACTTAACTTATTTTCAAAATCGCCAATTCAATTTTTTGGGCATTCCTAAAAAAAGTTCTGACTTTTGAAAAATGTTTCAAATGCAATAAATGTCTATGATCTTTAAATATGTTCCTCGTTTCAAAAAATGTTCATGAATTTGAAATATTTCATTATTTCAAAACAATTTCAACTATTAAAGAAATGTTTGACAACACGAAAATATGTTCATGTATTTGAAAAATGGTCTCAAATTTCAGAAATATACCCATAATTTCTTCAAGAAATGTTCAAAAATATTTAAAAAAATAAGAATTTACTTTTTATTTTTTAAGGAAAACAAATTTCGAAAATTTTCAGCAATTTCAAAAATGTTGTCGAATTCAAAAAATGTTCATGAATGTGTATATAAGAAATAAAAAAGTGAAAACGCAAAAAATTCATTCGACAACGCAGAAAAATGTAACTTAAGAATTAAAATGAAAATTGAAGAAAAAACAGAAGAAAATGCCCAAAACAAAGAGAACACCTTGCCTGGGAAGGTCAAACCTTCCCAAAACCTAAAAGGGGCTGCTTGCGTCGGTCAAGTGTACGTAGCATGGAGCGGGTGCAATGGGGGTACGTGTATATCGGGTGCAGTGACTCCCTATATTACGGGGCAATCATTTTTAGATTTAGGGCCAGTAGGCTGAATATAGTGCAAATGTGCACCCCCAAGAGCTAGCGAGGCTAAATAAACCGGCTCATTTCAATGATTTTTTCATGTCTTTCTACCACCAGTGTGTAACTTTTTTCTTCATTGTTTCTTTCTATCAGTTTTCTTCTAAGTTTCTTTGTTCTTTCATTTTCCTTTCCCCTTTTTTTTATTTTTTATTCTTATTTTCCCATTCTTTTCACATTTGTGACATTTTTTCAATTTGGAAACATTTTTTTATCCATGAATGTTTTGAAGTTTCGAATATTTTTAAAATTCATTTTTTGAATTCATGAATATATTTTAATGCAGTCTTTTATTTTCATGAGCATTTTATGTTTTTCATGAACATATTCCAATGCATGAACATTTTTTAATTCAGAATATTTTTTTAAATATTTTTGAATTTGTGATTTAAAAAATTGGAACATTTAAAAATTCATGGATTATTGCTGAAATTCACGAATAATTTTTTAAAATTTCGACCAACTTCAATCAAGTAAATATGGCATACGCCCACCTGTGCTGCCCACCAGCGCCGCCCCCCTAGGCACTAGCCTCTGTCATCCCGATCCCCTCATTACTTCTTCTCTAGACCACCTAGCCTCTAGCTTGCCAATCGCGGGATGGCGGGGCAAGTTTTGGCTGCGAAGTACCTCATTACAATGGGGTGAGCTTGAGTCGGTGCTATATATGCGGGCAATCTCTGGAGCTCGAGATGACGCGACCAATCTCATGATGAAGAAAGGGGTCTGGAGGCATGGAGGAGCTCATGACGGCGGGTGAGCTCAGGCCAACACCAAGGAGGCCAAGGTGGTGGGAATGTTGGGGCATCACCGACGGCACCTCCTCTCACACTTCATGCCGCAAAGACCACATTGCCCGCCTCCATCATAGGGTCGGGTGTCCCATCCCCTTGTTGCTCTTGTCCTTCCCTCATAGGGACCGTGTTGGGTCAACCTTCTAATACTCCTCCCTTTTTCTGGTCTTGATCGACCTTCGATCTTTGCGGGTCCAGAAGTGAAGCAGCTGGTTGTCATTGGGCCGGGTGATGGAGTCTGGTGCGATAGGTCAGGTGGGATAATAATGGGATTCAAGGGATTTAAAAATTCCTCACTGAGGTTGCCAGAATCTACAGAACGGCTATGGTGGCCAAGATTACCGGACTTGAGGAAGGATATGGTGACATGGTGTGGATGATGAACTTGGGCAGTGGTACAGAGGGAGATCTCATTCAAGGAGGTGGTACAGGCACTGGAAATTTGGAAGAAAACATGACGAAGGAAGGCATGGCCTAGCACCCCTACGTCGCGACACCACAGGCGATGGCATGCCCATCCTAGAGCCTGGCGAAGATGGCCGCCAGCGCTCTGTCCTGGAGAGCCAGGAGCAGCGGGGCGGAGCAAGGAGTGCGTTGTCCTGGTTGTTGCGACACCCCGCGTCATGTCGCATCGAGCAAGCCCACCGTCGCCTACTTGGATTTTTGGTCATGATGAATGAGAATGGAGACAGAGGCAGCCACTTTTAGTATGACATGTGGGACAATAAACATTGTTTTGCTGGTTGGATGCCACGTTAATATTGAATAGTCCATTGAAATGCCACGTCGCACAAAGCCACCCTCTAAACCTCTCATGGGGTATTTTAAACGGTATCGATAGTTCCAGGGTGTAGTGTAATCTGTTTCATAGTTGAGGCTTGTAGATTCAACTAGGGCAAGAGTTTAGAATTAAAATATGCATTTCTCTCTATATAATATTACCTCCACTCCGAAATATAAGGTTTATTAGTATTTTAAAAGTTAAACGTGCCTATGTTTGGCCAAGTTTCTAGAAAATATATTAATATCTACAATATCAAATTTTTACAATTTCATCCATCATGGGATATTTTATCTTTTAGGTATTGCATATGTTGATATTTTATTCTATAATCTTGGTTAAACATACTAATGTTTTGATTTCATGATTTTTTTTTTGCACCAGAATGCTTTCTTTGTTTGCTTTGGTCTTTTAAAATAAGGGACTTGTAATAAATTATTGCACATGTAATAATTCCTTTTTAGATTAAAAAATTGTTTCCCCGTCCCATTTTAAGAAAACGAGGCAGCACTTGTGCAACTAATTGCTTTCTAAATAATTTTTTGTAGAATTTTCATCATTTTCGTTCGAGAACAAGCATATATATAGGACGCGCATAAATATAAGATAAGATAGCCCCTAGATGCACGAGAACAAGGACACGCATATTATCCAGCTACTTTTTTTTAGAAAAGGAGGATGACCCCCGGCCTCTGCATCTGGACGATGCATACGGTCACTTTATTAATTATTGACACAAGACCGTACAGAGTCATACAATAATAAGTCTAAAGCCACCAAAACAAGCAACAACTGTCGCTATCCCTATCCAGTGGATGTAGGGGCGCTGAAAGTCTGAGCCTAATACCAAACAGACCACGCAGCCAAACCTAAACATCTAAAGACTTGAGGTCCCACCCAGGACGCCTGCCGGGTATGGGCACCCACCAGTCCGGCGTGCTTCTCAACCAGGACCCCTGCCGGGTATGAGGCCGCCGCAGTCACCTGCCACCAATCCATCTTCAGAGCTGTACTGTTGCATCAACCTTGCCCGGTCCAACTACCGCGGACGCCACCATAACGCCCGACAGCGTCACCCTCCTGCGCGACTCCATCTCCGCTCATCAGGCGCCGAGTCTCCACTGCGCCACGCCGCCGAGATCCGCCATCATCAATGGAGCAGATGAAACACCGCGCTACTTGCGCTTCGGTTTCTTCCTCCCGCGCGAAAGAAGGTCGGTCAGCACCCAAGGACAGCTTTCTTCCAAGTGTTTATACCCTTCCGTCTTCAGCACAGCGTCAAGAACAGCGGTGGTCTTGACGATGAACTTGACGCACCTAGACTTGAGCTCTGAGCAGTTGTGCTGCTCGGCTAATGCCAATGTGGTCGCAACCGTGTTGACGTCGATCCCGCCGGCGAGCCTACCCGCGCAGATTAGCTTGAGCCTGTCAAGACCGTGCCTATCTGCGGCTGCCAGCAGATGCTGTGCCATCGTCGTCGCCTCCTCCTTCTGCTGCTGGCTGAAGTCCGGCGCCGTGTCGGTGTAGATGAATCGGAGAAGCGCCTTGAACACTGCCGCCTCCATGTCCTTAACTTCGACACGATGTGACCTCTTCTCCATCATTTGCCCGTAGAACTGGGCCATGAACACGGGGGACCTCGCGGCTAGTACGGCCTTGTGGGCCACAAAAGTCTGGCCGGACACGAGGAATGTGACGTCCACGCCCTTCTCGCTCTGCAGGAGCTCGCCGAAGTGCTCGTGCAAGTTGGAGGATGGCACGGCAGGCATTGGGATTTGTTTGACGGGGAACGTTTGCACTGGTAATTCCTTGAGGACGGTGATGGTGCACTGCAGAGTCAGGGCATCGTCGGTGATATAACCCGATGCCTCTAGATCACATCTTTTCATGAGCATCAATTTAGATGAGTGATGTGAGTTATACATGAACTCCCCTGACACGGTCTTCTGCTCGGAAGGAGCGAGAATTCCTTTCGGATCTACCAACCGGCAACCGAGATTTGCCCTCACATAATTGTTGGTCCGGAATCGACTTCGGAAGATTAGCTCCAGTGCTACCGACCATTGGAGATCAAGATAGATACAGATTTCCCAATCATACCCGTCGACGTTCCATCTGGATTCGATGGAATAGCTGCTGCTCGAGCCTATGTTATTGGTCGCGCAATAGCCGTCAATCTTGAGCAGCTGCACCAAGCGCGCGGCATCTGTGATGCTTGTTGTGGAGACATCTTCCATGGCGACCGAAACCTGGATGGCGTGAGGGTGGTTGTTGCGCTTCCTCTTCGCGATGTTTGTGGAGTGTGCAATTTATACAGGGTCTCCGCGAGTGTTAACGAGCGACCTGGTGGAGAGAGAGAGAGAGAGAGAGAGAGAGAGAGAGAGAGAGGGGCATGCCAACAGATAGACGTCGGAGGAACTCCAAACGACAAAGGTGACCAGTCAAACGTTTTGCGGCATGCCAATCATCACATCACCATTCGATTGATAAATAAATAAACCATTGCATCACCCTCACATTTTTTTGTTTTGAAAATCATCACAGCTCGCCAATATGTCAACTAAGAGCACCTTCATTCAGTTGGTAGTAGAAAAACAACATCAATAAAATATGAATTCCAAATTCGATGGAGAATGACCAGGGAGAAGATGGAGCGGTGAAATGGGTGGGGACGGAACAATCAAACCGAGGAGACTATATGGCATGGAAACTGACTTGCAATTATCCACCGCCGAAGAGTGGCGTCCATCGCACACCATTAAAGTCTTGTAGCAACATTGATTTTCTTCCTCAACTTCTAGCTACTGGAGTTCAAACGACAGTGGCAGTTCGCTGCTCTCATCAAAGCACCCCTGGCATTGAGCTGCCACGCAATGCTACCCTATTCACCGAGTTGCACGATTAGGCTGGCGAGGTGTGAAGCGCTCGCCTCATAACCGCTGCTTCACCCAGCCGCGACGTGTGCGTCTATGGTGGATGACTGTGTTCTTTTTTCTTGAAATGACAAAGCGACAGAGAGAAATTGGATGACACAGTCCAAGCAGGCCCAGACAACAGCTGATCATTCTGATTTTGTTGCACGAGCATCATCCTAGACTCCTAGTTCATATAGCGCTCTCAGCAGGGTGGAAGCATCAACGGCCAAAAACACCCAAAACTTCAGATCCGACGGTTAAAACGTTGATAGTTTGAGATGACTGGAAGAGTGCACATTTGTAATGTTTCTAAACATTATCTTGTCTTGTATATGTTGCTTCATTATTGTCTATTGTTCTTCACCCCCTCATGCTCAAATCCTCGCTCTGCCCTTAGATACCAATAGATGCCACCTAACCCATCAATCTCGACCTTTCGTGGTGCCACGTAGGAAATTCTTGTTTGGCTACAACCTCATAGTTAAAAACTAGCGGGTTCATTTTCCACAAGCTCCACAACCTTATGGACTAAATTATACTGGATTAAATCATACTTCACTCAAGGATGTGTCCGCTCCTCTGCCATGATGAGCAACTGTGACATAAGGGTGGCACGGCAGTTCAGTACCTAGGAATTGGCTATAAGCTGCACATAGTAAGGCAAGTACCTCTAACAACCTTCCCACTCCCTCGCAACGATTGATTAAGCTCTTGCGAGCCGAGCTCACTAGAGCCCATCACATGTTGTTGGTCATGTAGTTTTGTTTCTCTGAGGGAACCATGGGCTCGACTATGTCTCGTTTAACGTGGGACCTAGCATAGCCTCACCTCAAGGAACACACCACTCGGTTGGCACCATAGGGAGACCGAGCGTAGGCTACAATCGTTTCTTCAAATTTCCCGTTCATTCGTGCTTTTTTTGTACATATTTTAAATACATAAATTTCAAAACATAATTTACATTTTTTTAAAAAATAATCACAATTTTGAAAATTGTTAACGTAGTGTCAAAAGTTTTGTTAGCATATATTAAAAAAAGGTTGATAGCATTCAAAGGAAATGTTTGTGACATTTAAAAATGTTAACTCTAAAAAAATATTTATCACATATTAAAAAAAATCAAAAACATCTATTTGAAGAAAAACATTTGTAAAAAATAGTTCCAAATGTATATGGAAAATATAAAGTGTGTATGAAAAAAAAGTAGAAACCAAAGCATAGAAAAAATTTGTAAACATGTATCTGAAAATATTAAACATGTAAAAAGCAATATTTCAGATGTGTTCAAAAATGTAGAATGTGTATTACGAATAGGCATCCAAAATTTATATTAGAAAAAAATGTTAATCATATATTTAGAAAATGTTGATCATGTTTAAGAAAATGTTACATATCTATACAAAAAATGTACAAATCTATATGGAAAAAGTGGACATCAAAACTTCTATTTTTCAAAAAATTAATCATGGATTTGAAAAAAATTCAACGTTCACAAAGAAAATGAATCGAATATATAAAAGTTATATGAAAAAGTACATATCAAAACATATATTTGAGCGAACCAACCTGTGGTTGGATGGTTAGAGCGACAGTGGTATGCCAGCCCACCAGGGTTCAAGTCTTGGTGCTCGCATTATTTATGAATTTATATTAGGATTTCCGGCGATACGCTTTCAGTGGGAGGAGACGTTCCCGTCGATGACGAGGCACCTACTGTGACTTCGTAAATTTCAAGATGACATGCCGGCTCGGTCTTTCGGAGGTGCTCATAGGGGTAAGGTGTGCGTGTGTGCGTTCATAGGGATAAGTGTATGCGCGTATGTATGAGCGCTTTTGCGTCTGTATTGGTGTTAAAAAAACATATATTTGACAAACAATGTCAAACATGTATTTAAAAAATGTTCAAACATGTACAAAAACATGTTTTCTATGTATACAAAAAATATACATCGTGCTAACCAACTTGTGGTTGGATGGTTAGGAGGATAGTGGTATCCCCAGCCCATAAGGGTTCGGGTCTTGATGCTCACATTTTACTGGATTTATTTAAGAATTTTCGGCGATGCACGTTTAATGTGAGGAGACGCTTCCGTCGACTGCGAGACACCTACGATGACTTCGTAAATCTCAAGATGATATGCCGACTCAGTTTCACGAGGGCGCTCATAAAGATAAAGTGTGTATGTATGTGCGTTCATAGAAATGAGTGTATGTACGTATATATGGGCGCTTGCGTTTGTAATGTGTTAAAAAAAATACAACGCGGATTGAAAAAACACATACATGTATTGATAAAGGGAAAACAAAAAAAGGAAAAGGAAAAAGAGAAAATAATAAATAAAAACACATAAAAATGAAACTGAAGAAAACATTAGAGAAAACAAATAGAAAGCGAAGAACACAAAAGTCAATTTAAAAACCGAAGAAAACCTATAATTTTGCTTAAGAGAAACAAAGAACAAAAACAATGAAAACCGTACAGAAAAAAATACAAATAAAGGAAAACAAAGAAATCAATGAAAAACAAAGAAAACACAATAAAAATAAAGAAAGAAAGAAATCCTGGTGAAAACCTTAAAGAAAAATGCTAAAAGAGAAGAAAATAAAACCTCGATGAAAACCGAACTAGTCTAACCAATAGACAGAAAGAAGAAAATAACATAAATAAACTGTAGAGCGGGCGAGCGAGCCAGTTAACAACAAAAACAACAAAACGCATGTGCCCAGAAAATAATGCCACAAAGAAAACCTTGTGGCGAGAGGTAATAAAAATCATTACAGGTGACACATAGCCCTGACGAGGAACCGTTACTTGCGTAACTCTTGTTTTTGGAGGACCTTGCTCACTTGCTTAGTTCTAAGCTAGAGTATCTCTATGTGTGCCTGGCCCAACGCACACACGAGTCTAGAAAAAAGCAAACGAAAGCATGTCGATATTCTTGCTTTTTTTTTCTTTTGATTTTTTGCACCGTTTGTGTTATGCCTGGGCCATTTTCTTTTTAATTTGAAGCATATTCATGAATTGATTCTTTTAATAATTTGAAAAAAATGCTCATGAATTTGGCAAATATTCCTGACCTGAAAAAAAGTTTGCAGATTTGAAAAGATGTTCGCGAGTTACAATTTTTTTATGAATTCAAAAAATACTTGTGAATCGTAAATATATTCACAAATTTAAGAATATTCACGAATTTTTAAAACAAATCACAAACTATAAAAATGTTCATGAATTCCAAAAGGTTCATGAATTTCTTTTTTTAATAATTTTAAAACCATTGATGGATTTGAATTTCTTTCATGAACTTAACAGTTGTTCATGAATTTGAATTTTTTTGATAAATATGAGAACACGTTTGCAAATTTTATTTTATTTCATGAATTTTATAAAAAATCATGAATTAGAAAATATTTACAAATTTGAAAAGATATTGATGAATATAAAAGTTGTTGACGAATTGGTATGAACTCAAAAATTATTAATGAATTTAGAAAATAGTTAAAAAATGTTGAATTTTTTAATAGAAAAAGGCCCCGAGAGTTGTTCAAAACTGGGTCAGAATCTTCCTAATATCAGCCGAAGTGAAGCGCTCGATCGCCTCTAATGAGCTCCACTTATGGATAGCAGTGGGCGGTCACCATGGTACGTATGGTTCTCAGTTCCAAAAGGTAATTGATTTGGTTTAAAGAGAGTTTTGTAAACATTTGGGTTGCTACCAAAAATATTTGGAGACGTTGGCTTGTGGGTTTTCGGTTTTGTAGCCAACAAGGCGAGCACCCAACTCATGTCCCCAACTCGCTCCTACCAGCCCACCAGATCAGCTCAGTAGAGCCTATACTTGGCCAACGGAGAAGAAGCTCAGGGAGCGCAGGCCACCTCTATTTGATGAGAACTCGGCTGATTTATTCGTTTTGCGATGGGAAGAAGCACCTCGTTGATTTGTTTGTTTCGCTGAGGAGGTTGATGAGAGTTGGTCATACACGTACAGAGTTGAAATGTTTATTCACAAGAAACAAAACAACATATCTTAATCATAAGCGTCAGGACAGTCAGGCGCGTAGCATTGAATACTGTTGGCGGCCGGAGTAGCCACCCTTTCATTTGGCACGTAGTTTGACTGCAAGACAAATCGAGCAAATAAAAACAATGTACAAGTTGCATGGCTGTTGGTTGCCGCGAAGTTTCGCACTTATCTCCATTCGTTCAGACATACCTAATGCTGCCCATTAAGTATTGGTGCCTCGAGTAGAAAATTGCAAAGTAGCGATCGATGCGCCTCGAGACAACCTACCACATGCCACGAAACATGCATTATGGGCCAAGTTCTTTTGTATGTTGTGACGAGCATATGTCGACACTATCCAGTACCTGTCGTATTACACGGACACTTGCATCTATCAGCGCACTATGTATATCTCTTTGTTGTTATTTTATTATGGACGGCAACAACGACAGCGATGACGAGACAACAACGTCTGGTGTCACGCACTTGCTTAGTTTGAAGCTATCTTCAGTGATTTGGTGTCAAATTATAAGACAATTTGATGGTTGATGTCAATCAAGAAACTGAACCACTTAGAGCGACATATATCACATATTTTAATTTGGTAGACAGTGCTCTCGTGAAATGCACCTAATACTTTGTGAAGTCTATAACTTTCCAGTCATGGGTGATGATGGACACTTCACCACTCCAAATATAAAAAAAGATCCTTATTAAAAAGTACTTTTGTCTTTGGAGCGTGGGGAATAGGGGGTCAAAAACAGACCGGGGGAGTAAACCAGGTGATGATGTTATCGTTTAGTGCATACAAAACAAACCGGGGGATTCTAACCTACATTATGCTCTTGCATTACTGGATGGAAAATCGTGAACTTATCGCCAACATACTACAAAACTTTCACAAAACACATCTTATCATAGACAGATCCTCAAATCTGTCTTCACTATGGAGAAAATCGCAGGCAATTCTTATGTAAAAAATAATAATTCAAGATCTAATTACCAAAGAAATACAGTATGAAAATATATCTCCGGATGGAACTAATAATTTATTTTCCCCGCAAAAAAAGAACTAATAATATTTGTTTTGCGGGAAATGGAGTTAATAACGTTGATTTGGTGTTGTGGATGTTGCTATATTTTTGATAAACTCGGTCAAACTCTACAAAGCGTGAAGTATGACAAAAAATAATTTGCAATGTATTTTCAAATGATGAGAGTATGAGATTAGAAACAACACTTAATATAAAATCATGCACACATTTTATCGTACCGAGCATATATATATATATATATATATAAATATATATATATATTCATTTTATTACCCATAGTATAAATCATGCTAGGGAACATGCATTATTGGAGATTGTAACAACACTTCTTTGTCATGAAATATGACATAAAAAACAACACTTAATTAACACATAATATAAAATCATGCACACATTTTAACAACACTGAGGTTAAACTCATGCCTACAACTGAGAAATGTTATGATGCTTGTTTGCCATTGTTAAAAATGACCTGTTTAAGTTTGTCATGATTCTTCATGGTCCAGGGTTTTCAGGACTCGGTTAAAATTGCATTAGAAGGATCAAGCCTAAAGCTTAAATCCTCATATTCAAACAAATGGTAAAATTCTTGGCACTAACTAAAATTGTGAATGATTATCTTACCTCCCTCGTATAATGATCAAGATTGAAATCTTTGTTCGCAATAATGGCTATCAATTGTATGAGTATTTACCTTTTAAAAAACTCATTAGAATAAAAAAGACAAGCAAAGGACTAAAGAATGCATTGTATGTCACAAGTGTTTGCCTTGGTTTCACAATATCGTAAAGGATGAAAATAATTCGATAAACACATCTTTTAGGCAGATAACCATTGAAATCAATAGGAGGTTAACCTCAGTGTTTAACCTCAGTGAGTAAACTATCATGTGTTTTGTATTAACTACAAATCCCCTCTATTGGTACTCATCGCATGTTTTACACATATATTGCCATCACTACATGGTATTGCAAATTTAATATTGGTTGATTGACACTATTCGGAGGGCAGAGCCTGGGCCCCGATCGAGCCAATATGTCGATCAATAACATTTAAGCTCCTTGTCCCCAAGATCTTCCATACCGCAAAATCGACGAAGTGAACTGCTCAGATAGAAAATCGCACTGCAATGTCGACAGAGCGAACTGCAAGCGGCTTTTTCAGTAATGTATTTGCTGTAATTTTTGAACCATTTATCAAAACAGGCATGTGTTACGCCGTTGGAAAGCTATGGATTAGACAAAACTTTTTCATTTAGACCACTTTTCAAGATTTCTTACGGTTTGAAATGAATTTTGAATACGGTGCGACAACCAACGAGTGACGAGAGTTGTTTCATTATTTATTTCGAACCGCTCATCGAAATGATGGAAACGATACGCCGTTGGAAAGATATCGATGAGACACAACTTTTTCATGTAGAACACTATCTTCAATTCCTTATGGTTTAAGAGCAGTTTTGAATTCACCGAAACACGAATACTCCGCTTTTCGCGGATCCAAAACTCGACGAAATGAACTGCATTAGATGGAAAACCGCACCGCAATGTTGTCAGAGGGGACTGCACACGATGTTTTATTACAATTTTTCCTACTAGGCGAGTGCAGTTCACATTGAAGAAAGACTGAACCATGACACGAGTCTAAGTGGGCTGCATGCCTTTCTTTGCCTTTTCTAAACATTTTTAGGTAGATCTGGTCTACATGGTCAAAGTTACTGAACCACATCTTTTTCCCCTTTTCCTAGGTTTTTTTAATTGGCATTCGTAATTTGTGGTCGATTCTAGTGAACTTCATTTTTTTTGGTCCACGAAAGTGGATTGCAGTGTAGAGAACTAGTGAACTACATCTAAAAAGAAGTGACCTTCTTTGAGATATTTTTTTATCATTTACCATGTGAACATTGGAGGATTTTACACGGAACCGCATTTGATTATATATTTTTATAACAATAAAGATGAACTGTAAAAAAATCAGCTTTCTATTTGTTGTTTTTTTACTGCACACATCAACATGAACTATAGAAAACCAAACATGAATTATGCAAACCACTCCACCCAATGAACTGCATTGGATATCTAGCCTGGCTACACCAGAGCATCAAATGAACATACCGACCTGCACATCTGAGCACACAAACAAACTGCACACCTTCAAACAAGAAAACAAACCGCATACATCAGCCGAACTTGCGTGAAGTATTTTAAGCAGGAAAAGGTTGTAGGAAATAACACAATTGTGAGCCAGCCAATACCATAAAAACTGAGTTTCTATAAGACCAAGTGAATGTTTGCACATTTAGAAGAAAATTGGGAAATAAAAATGTGTTTGTTTAATTGGAGAGATATCTTGGTCTACCTAGTTGCTTTTTTCGACTGGGATAGCAAGATCCTAGAATGAGGAAATGGAGAAATAAAGATGGGTTAGTGCTGACAAATTTGACTGTTATTAGTGGACATGAAAATAGGGCTCAACAAATACATACACAATAAATATAATAGTTACAAGATAAGCATAACACACCAAAAAAAAGACTGGTCTAAACATAGTCGCTCGAAAATCGAAAAAAGAAAACCAATAAACCAAAAAATAATTAAGAAAGGAATTTACATCCATCTTTTTAAGGAAAACATGGGTGTCAATTAATTAGGAAATACTATAGTAACATGAATAAATATTCTAAAGTTTCTTGTTGAGAATAATATTTTTATAGTTTGGATGTATTAGTTTATCAAGGTCTAGTGTTACAGACAAATGCTTTTGTATTTCTTGAGTTGGAACTCTAAACATCAATGTACAACTTTTATAATAGAAAAAAACAACCAGTAAATTAGGGCCCTGATTTGTGCTGACAGTGTATGATATTTCAGAGTCAAATTGATTAGGAGTTAGTTCTCTAAAGATCATAGAGTACTTTAGTTATAGCACAAATATACACACATCAAAAAGGCCCCTATTTGGTGTTGATAGTGTACATAGGATAGGTTAGAATCAAATTAAATAATGTGTTGTGATCAGAATGGACTTGATTGATGATGTTTGCTAAGACTACATCGGTGTTTCCCCCAAGAGGAGAGGATGATGTAGCACAACAACGGTAGGTATTTCCCTCAGTAATGAAACCAAGGTATCAAACTAGTAGGAGAACCAAGCAACAAAACGTAAACAGCTCCTGCACACAAATAATAGCCACTCGCAACCCGACGAGTTAAAGGGGTTGTCAATCCCTTTCGGGAAACGATGCCAGAAATGGCTAGTTGACGTGAGAAAATTGTAATCTATTGACATAATAGATCACAAATAGAATAAAGTGCAGCAAGGTATTTTTGTGTTTTTGGTTTAATAGATCTGAATAAAAATGCAAAGGAAAAGTAGATCGCCAGGCAAATATATGAGGAAGAACACCCGGGTGCCGTACGTTTCACTAGTGTCTTCTCTCGAGAAAAATAGCAAACAGTGGGTAAACAAATTACCGTTGGGCAATTGATAGAACTTCAAATAATCATGACGATATCCAGGCAATGATCATGATATAGGCATCACGTCCAAGATTAGTAGACCGACTCCTGCCTGCATCTACTACTATTACTCCACACATCGACCGCTATCCAGCATGCATCTAGTGTATTAAGTTCAAGGAAAAATGGAGTAATGCAATAAGAACGATGACATGATGTAGACAAGATCCGTTTATCTATATGGCAGTAGATATAGATCTCGTATTTTTATCCTTAGTAGCAATGATACATACGTGTCGGTTCCCTTTCTGTCACTGGGATCAAGCACTGCAAGATCGAACCCACTACCGAGCACCTCTTCTCATTGCAAGATAAATAGATCAAGTTGGCCAAACAAAACCCAAATATCGGAGAAGAAATACGAGGCTATAAGAGATCATGCATATAAGAGATCAAAGAAACTCAAATAACTTCCATGGATATAAAAAGATATAACTGATCATAAACTCGAAGTTCATCAGATCCCAACAAACACACCGCAAAAGAGTTACATCATATGGATCTCCAAGAGACCATTGTACGGAGAATTCAGCGAGAGAGAGAAAGCCATCTAGATACTAACTACGGACCCGAAGGTCTACAAAGAACTATTCACGCATCATCGGAGAGGCACCAATGGAAGTGGTGAACCCCTCCGTGATGGTGTCTAGATTGGATCTGGTGGTTCTGGACTCTGCAGCAGCTGGATGAATATTTCATCGACTCCCCTAGGGTTTGTGGATTTTTGGCGTATTTATAGAGCAAAGAGGCGGTCCGGGGGGCACCCGAGGTGGACACAACCCACCAGGGCGTGCCCTGGTGGGTTGTGCCCCCCTTAGGGCACCCCCTAGGTGCAACCAGCGCCCATTGCCTTTTTTCTGGCCCATAAAAAATTCATCATGGAGTTTCGTGGCATTTGGACTCCGTTTGATATTGATTTCCTGCAATGTAAAAAACATGAAAAAAACAGCAACTGGCACTTGGCACTATGTCAATAGGTTAGTACCAAAAATGATATAAAATGACTATAAGATGATTATAAAACATCCAAGATTGATAATAAAACAACATGGAACAATAAAAAATTATAGATACGTTGGAGACGTATCAACATCCCCAAGCTTAAGTCCTACTTGTCCTCGAGTAGGTAAGTGATAAAAGCAGAATTTTTGATGTGGAGTGCTGTTCATCAAGTCATATCATATTCTTTTCTTTATAGCACAGACATTTGGACTTTTATGTGATTCAAAGCAATAGTCTAGTTTTGACATAATAATTTAGGTACTCAAGCATATCAACAAGCAACCATGTGTTTCAAAATATCAATGCTAAAACAAGTTATCCCTAGCCCATCATGCTCAAACATTGATCCATTCATGAAACACACTCGAATATTAGCTACACCCAATACTTGAGCACGATCATATTGCCTCATAGTTGGTGCTTTTGTAAGAGAAGATGGAGACTCAAAATAAAAATTGCATAAAGTAAAAGAAAGGCCCTTCGCAGAGGGAAGTAGGGATTTGTAGAGGTGCCAGAGCTCAAAGCGAAAAATTTGAGATAAAACATTTTGGGAGGTGTATCCATCCCACCAACGAAAACGACGTAGAGCTACGAACACTTTCCATGCTATATATGCCATAGGCGGTTCCCAAACAGAAAATAAAGTTTATTCCTTTTTCCACCATTCTTTCACTTTCCATGGCTAGCTGTATCCACGGGTGCCTTCCATACCAACACTTTCCAAGGAATTTATTATTTGACAACATAAAGTAAGTTCATTTTTGCATTTCGGGACTCGGAATCCCTAAAAACTTTGCCTTATTCTCGTGCAATGACAAGTGAATAAACAGTCGTCGTGAGAATAACACATCCAGCATGGAAAAATATTAGCCACCTGCTACCGTTCCGCGAGCGAAACAAACACACAAAAGAGAAGTTTATTTTGAAAATTAGAGATGGCACATACAGATTTGCTTAGAACGGCAAAAGAATACCACATATAGGTAGATATAGTGGACTCATGTGGCAAAACTGGTTTAAAGGATTTTGGATGCACAAGTAAAGATCATACTTGGTGCAAAATGAAGGCTAGCAAAAAGATTGAGAAGCGACCAACCAAGAAACGAATAATTTTGTAAAGCAAGCATTAAGCATAAGTAACACCGAATAATGCACCACAAGTAGGATATAAGTTCATTGCATGATTATTGACTTTCGTGCATGCATAGGGAATCACAAACCTTAACACCAGTATTATTACTAGAGCACAATTACTCATCAACATAACTCACATATCACATCATCATATCTCAAAACTATTACTAAGAATCAAGTTTATTTTGTCCAATGGTCTTCATGACATTCTTTATTTTATCCTTCTTGGATATCTATCACTTTGCGACTAATTTTCATATGTTGCTTTTCATAATCTCAAACAAATATAAGTGAAGATTATGAGCATAACAAATTTTCTTTCTCTCAAAATAATTTAAGTGAAGTAAGAGAGAAATTCTTTAAAATTTTACTAACTCTCAAATAAATCTAAGTGAAGCAAGAGAGCATTTCTTCAAAAATACTAAGCACACCGTGCTCAAAAAGATATAAGTGAAGCACTAGAGCAAGTCCTAGCTCATAAAAGATTTAAGTGAAGCACGTAGAGCAATTCTAACAAGTCATGATATAATTTTGGCTCTCTCAAATAGGTGTGTCCAGAAAGGATTGATGACTTAAAACACAAAATAAAACAAGCAATGACACATATCATACAAGACGCTCCAAGCAAAACACATATCGTGTGACGAATTAAAATATAGTCTTGAGTAAAATACCGATAGTTGTTGGAAGAAAGTGAGGATGCCACTCGGGGTATCCCCAAGCTTAGTTGGTTGCTCATTATTGGATAATAGCTTGGGATGCCGGGGCATCCCCAAGCTTAGGCTCTTACATCCTTCCTTCATCCATCGTAAGATAACCCAAAACTTGAAAACTTCAATCACACGAAACTCAACAAAACTTTCGTGAGATCCGTTAGTATAAGAAAACAAACTACTACTATAAGTGTTGTATTAAACCAATTCATATTTTTTTATGTATTATATCTACTGTATTCCAACTTTTCTATGGCAAAAACTCATCAGAGAAAACCATAGAGCCATCAAAATAAGCACACAACACAAAGAAAACAGAATCTATCAAAAACAGAACAGTCTGTAGTAATCTGACTTTGGCGAATACTTCTGCAACTCAAAAACTTCTACCAAAATAGGACGACCTGGGTAATTTGTATATTAATATTCTGCAAAAATAATTGGCATTTTATCATGTTCTGGTGATTTTTAACAATTATTTCCCTGAGCACAAAGTTTCTGTCTTTTTCAGCAAGATTAAACAACTATAAACCAAGAAGATCCTATAGGCTTTACTTGGCACAAACACTAATTAAGACATAAAAAGCACAATCATATCAGTAGCATAATTGTGTAAACTCTCAAGAACATAAAGAAAAAAGCAAAACTAAATTTTATTCATTGGGTTGCCTCCCAAAAAGCGCTATAGTTTTACGCCCTTAGCTAGGCGTAAGGCAAGGATCCAAGTTTTGTCATCTTTGTCCAACTCTTCAATCAAACACTTAGAATCGCTCAAAGATTTATCATAGAGATTTTCAATAAAAACACTCCTAGGAATAAATTCAAAGATTTCATTCTTGCAAAAAGGATTTCTTATCACTTCATCAAAATCAGGGTGGATACTAATCATCTTAAGATCTCCTTTATTGCTATCACTAGAAGATGCACCCTTATTTTTGGATCTCCTACTTCTTACGGGAGTTTCCTCATAATTTTAGTGGTGGTAAAAGTCGTGCTTAGATTACTAAAGATTTCTTCCAATTTATCAATCCGAGACGGACTTTCTTCTATTCTTTCATGGATTAAAGTACCCCTCTCTTTTAACAACTTAAAAATATCGCCCACTTTTGAGCCAAGATTGGTAGAAAAATTATGCATCTTTTTATGTATAATTTCCATATGATCTTCAGTGAGCCTTTTCTTTTCAATAGCATCTAGTCTTTCCATAACATGTTCAAGAGTCAAAATTGTTTCATTAACCATAAGAGGTGGTCAGCCCACTAAATTTCCCATAGCATTAAGAGCATCAAAAGGAGGAGTCATTAAGAAGTTTCCACCGGTAATCGTATCAAGGACGAATCTATACCAAGTGGTGATGCGAACATAAAAACAGCGCAAAAGCACAACATTAGATTGCTTACGGATAGATCTATTATGAGCATTGCAAATTCTATACCAAGCATCTTTTAAACTTTCTCCTCTCCTTTGTTTAAAGTTGATAACCTTGTTCTCGGGAGTGAAAGCATTAGAGGAGGAATTATCCATAATGGCAAACAAGATTTCACACAAAAAACAGATCCAAAAAGAAAACGGCGAACGGAAAAAGGGAGGCGAATAAAATGGCAATTTTTTGTGAAGTGGGGGAGAGGAGAACGAGAGGCAAATGGAAAATAATGTAAATTGGAAGGGGATGAGATTTGTGATTAGGAACCTGCTTATGTTGAAGATCCTCCCTAGCAACGGCGCCAGAAATTCCCTTGATGATGTTTGCTACGACTATGTCGGTGTTTCCCCCAGGAGGAAAGGATGATGTAGCACAGCAATGGTAGGTATTTCCCTCAGTAATGAAACCAAGGTATCCAACCAGTAGGAGAACCAAGCAACAAAACGTAAACAGCTCCTGCACACAAATAACAGCCACTCGCAACCCGACGAGTTAAAGGGGTTGTCAATCCCTTTCGGGAAACGATGCCAGAAATGGCTAGTTGATGCGAGAAAATTGTAATCTATTGACATAATAGATCACAAATAGAATAAAGTGCAGCAAGGTATTTTTGTGTTTTTGGTTTAATAGATCTGAATAAAAATGCAAAGGAAAAGTAGATCGCCAGGCAAATATATGAGGAAGAACACCCGGGTGCCGTACGTTTCACTAGTGTCTTCTCTCGAGAAAAATAGCAAACAGTGGGTAAACAAATTACCGTTGGGCAATTGATAGAACTTCAAATAATCATGACGATATCCAGGCAATGATCATGATATAGGCATCACGTCCAAGATTAGTAGACCGACTCCTGCCTGCATCTACTACTATTACTCCACACATCGACCACTATCCAGCATGCATCTAGTGTATTAAGTTCAAGGAATAACGGAGTAATGCAATAAGAACGATGACATGATGTAGACAAGATCCGTTTATCTATATGGCGGTAGATATAGATCTCGTCTTTTTATCCTTAGTAGCAATGATACATATGTGTCGGTTCCCTTTCTGTCACTGGGATCAAGCACTGTAAGATCGAACCCACTACCGGACACCTCTTCTCACTGCAAGATAAATAGATCAAGTTGGCCAAACAAAACCCAAATATCAGAGAAGAAATACGAGGCTATAAGAGATCATGCATATAAGAGATCAAAGAAACTCAAATAACTTTCATGGATATAAAAAGATATAATTGATCATAAACTCGAAGTTCATCAGATCCCAACAAACACACGCAAAAGAGTTACGCCGTATGGATATCCAAGAGACCGTTGTATTAAGAATTCAGCGAGAGAGAGAAAGCCATCTAGCTACTAACTACGGACCCGAAGGTCTACAAAGAACTACTCACGCATCATCGGAGAGGCACCAATGGAAGTGGTGAACCCCTCCGTGATGGTGTCTAGATTAGATCTGGTGGTTTTGGACTCTGCGGCGGCTGGATGAATATTTCGTTGACTCCCCTAGGGTTTGTGGATTTTTTGGGTATTTATAGAGCAAAGAGGCGGTCCGGGGGGCACCCGAGGTGGGCACAACCCACCAGGGCGCGCCTGGGCCTCCAGGCGCGCCCTGGTGGGTTGTGCCCCCTCGGCCCCCCCCCCCAGGTGCAACCAGGTCCCATTGCCTTTCTTTTGTCCCATAAAAAATCATCGTGGAGTTTCGTGGCATTTGGACTCCGTTTGATATTGATGTCCTACGATGTATAAAATATGGAAAAAACAGCAAGTGGCACTTGGAACTATGTCAATAGGTTAGTACCAAAAAATGATATAAAATGACTATAAAATGATTATAAAACGTCCAAGATTGATAATGAAACAGCATGGAACAATAAAAAATTATAGATACGTTGGAGACGTATCATCGATCTAGTCCGCCTTGAGTTTCGATGTTTTAATTTCTTCAAAGATCCTCATTATTTTAATTACATTTACGAAATATAAACTCACTATTTTGTCCCTCAATTGTGAAATTACTTCTACCTAAAGTTGGAATTGTGCAAATAAGTTGAAGTTATTTTCCGAGTCTCACCTCTTCCACCGATGCCCATTGGTGACGTCAAGTTCGCCAGTATTGGAGCTGGGCCCATGGGTTGATGGTGGAGGATAAATGAGAAAAAAAATCAAAATCACATTTTATAGTCTAAAATGATATCCATTATCTTATATCTAAGTCAAAGAGGCTCATTTGTTAAATCCATCTAGAGCACTAAATGCTATTAGCCTAGTCTGAGAGTGTTCGAGGTGTGTGGGGCAGAGGCAGAAATGGTAAATAAAATCTAAATCAAACGATGAGTTTTTGTCCCACCCCATCCAAAGAAATCAATGAGAAAACAAATTTGAATCTTCTTACAAAACAAGACACAAATATGCCGTATGTATATCATCACTCAATCCCAAATAGGGACAATACGGAAGCATGTAAACACCCATTCTGGTGATGTTGGCCAACTGTTCCATGTAACGAACATAAGCACTACTATGTTAATGACGTATGCTAAGGTCACATTGATATGTCTCTGTCATATCTATAAATTTTGATTGTTTCATGCCAATATTCTACAACTTTCACATACTTTTGGCAACAATTTCTATTATTTTTGGGACTAACATATTGATCCAGTGCCTAGTGCCAGTTCATGTTTTTTGCAAGTTTTTTTTGTTTCGCAGAAAATCCATATAAAATGAAGTCCAAACACGATAAAATTTTACAGAGCTTTTTTTGGAATATATGTGATTTTTGGGAGGAAGAATCAACACAAATGGAGGCCCACAACGTCCACAAGGTAGCAGGGTGCCACCAACCCTCCAGGGCTCGGGGTGTTTCCTTGTGACAACCTCGTAAGTTGGTTGGAGTCCTTCTTCAGCTCAAGGAAGCTTATATAGGCTAAAAACCGTGTTAAAATTTCAGCCCGATCGGAGTTACGGATCTCCATATATTTAAGAAACGGTTTTTGGCCAGAAATGGGGACGCGAAATAGGGAGAGAGATCCAATCTCGGAGGGGCTACTGCCCTCCGGGGGCCATGGCGGCCAAGGAACAGAGGGGAATCCCTCCTCCCATCTAGGAGGGAGGCCAAGGAAGAAGAAGAAGGAGGGTTCTCTTCCCCTCTCTCCCTGAGGCTCTAGAGTGCCCGCCAGCAGAACCATCACGACGACAATCTACTCCAACAACTCGGCTGTCTTCTTCAATACCTCCATCACCTTCCCTCATCTATTATCAGCAGTCCACTCTCCCGCAACCCGCTGTATCCCCTACTTGAACATGGTACTTTATGCTTCATTCCGGAGGGGGAAATGAAAGCCATCGTCATCACCAATGATCTATTCTACATTGTTATCATCATATCCATCAACATCTACATCAGCACCACCATCCGATCACCTTCCCATACTTTTCAACTATGAACAACTTGATACATCCATTTTTCATCATGTTTACCTACTGTTATTTATAATGTTTTTATGCATAATAATGCTATTTGGAGTAATTCTAATGCCTTTTCTCTCATAATATGCAAGGTACACACAAAGAGGGAGAATTCCGGCAGCTGGAAATCTGGACATGAAAAAGCTACGTCAGGCTACCTATTCTGCACAACTCCAAATGAGATGATACTTCACGAGGATTTTTTATGGAATAAATAAGAAATACTAGAGCAAATAACCACCGGAGGGGGGCCACCTGGTGAGCACAAGATACCAGGGCGCGCCTGGTCCCATCTTCTGGTCCCCCAGGCACGCCGTGGTGGGTTGTGCTCAGCCCAGCCCACCTCCGGTGCCCATCTTCTGGTATATAAGTCATTTTGACCTAAAAAAATAAAGGTAGGATTTTTGGGATGGAGCGCCGCTGTCTCTAGGCGAAACGTGGGCAGGAGCAGTTTTGCCCTCCGGTGGAGTGATTCTGCCGGGGGAACTTCCCTCCCAGAGGGGGAAATCATCATCATCATCATCATCACCAACAACTCTCCCATCTTGGGGTGGGAAATCTCCATCAACATATTCAACAACACCATATCGTCTCAAACCCTAGTTCATCTCTTGTGTTCAATCTGTGTACCGGAACTATAGATCGGTGCTTGTGGGTGACTAGTAGTGTTGGTTACATCTTGTAGTTGATTACTATATGGTTTCTTTGGTGGAATATTATATGTTCGGATCAAATATGCTATTTAATACCCCTCTGATCTTGAGCATGATTATCATTTGTTAGTAGTTACTTTTGTTCTTGAGGTCACGGGAGAAATCTTGGTGCAAGTAATCATCTGAACTTGGTATGTGTTCGATATTTTGATAGTGTGTATGTTGTGATTCTCTTAGTGGTGTCATGTGAACGTCGACTACATGACACTTCACCATTTTGGGCCTAAGGGAATGCATTGTGGAGTAGTAATTAGATGACGGGTTGCGAGAGTGACAGAAGCTTAAACTCTAGTTTATGCGCTATTCCGTAAGGGACCGATTGGATTCAAAAGTTTAATGCTATGGTTAGAATTTATTTTTAATACTTTTCTCGTAGTCGCGGATGCTTGCGAGGGGGTTAATCATAATTAGGAGGTTTTTTCAAGTAAGAATAGAACCTAAGCACCGGTCCACCCACATATCAAAATATCAAAGTAGCGAACACGGATCGAATCAACATGATGAAAGTGACTAGATGAAATTCCCGTGTACCCTCAAGAACGCTTTACTTATTATAAGAGACCGTTTGGCCTGTCCTTTGCCTCAAAAGGATTGAGCTACCTTGCTGTAATTTTGTTACTATTATCGTTACTTGCTCGTTACAAATTATTATGCTATCAAACTACTGTGTTACTTACAATTTCAGCACTTGCAGACATTACCTTGCTGAAAACCACTTGTCATTTCCTTCTGCTCCTCGTTGGGTTCGACACTCTTACTTATCGAAAAGGCTACAATTGATCACATATACTTGTGGGTCATCAAGGTTCTTTTCTGGCGCCGTTGCCGGGGAGTGAAGCGCTCTTGGTAAGGAAAAATTATTACTACGTGCTGAAATTTATTGTCACTTGTTATTATGGAAAACAATCCTTTGAGGCATTTGTTCGGGGTATCTTCACCTCGACCGGAACCACAATTAGTTACCCCTCAACCTACTGCACCTACTAAAAATATTGAATATGAAATTTCTTCGGTTATGATAGAACAACTGCTAGCTAATCCTTATGCGGGATATGGAACCGAACATCCCGATATGCACTTGATATATGTGGAAGAAATTTGTGGATTGTTTAAGCTTGCAGGTTTACCTGGAGATGAAGTTAATAAGAAGGTTTTCCTTTATCTTTGAAGCGAAAAGCATTGGCATGAAATAGGCTATGCGATGATACTGGATCTTGGAATTGGAATTGCTTGAAAATGGAGTTTCCCCCAAAAAATTATCCTATGCATCTAGTTCATCGTGATCGGAATTACATATATAATTTTTGGCCTCGTGAAGGAGAAAGTATTGCTCTAGATTTGGGGAGGATTAAGTCAATGTTATATTAATGCCCCAATCATCAGCTCTCAAGAGAAATTATTATCCAGAATTTTTATGCTCGGCTTTCTCATAACGATCGATCCATGCTTGATACTTCTTGTGCTGGTTCTTTTATGAAGAAGACAATTGGGTTCCGGTGGGATCTCTTAGAAAGAATTAAACGCAAATCTGAAGATTGGGAACTCGACGAAGGTAAAGCGTCAGGTATTAAGCTTAAGTTTGATTGTGTTAAATCTTTTATGAATACCGATGCTTTTCAAAAGTTTAGCACTAAATATGGACTTGACTCTGAGATAGTAGCCTCCTTTTGTGAATCTTTGCTACTCATGTTGATCTCCCTAAGGAGAAGTGGTTTAAATATCACTCACCTATTAAAGAAGAAATTAAAGAACCGGTACTAGCTCAAGATGAAACTATTATTTATAATGTTGATCCAGTTGTTCCTACTGCATATATTGGAAAACCACCTTTCCCTGTTAGGATGAAGGAACATGCTAAAGTTTCAACTATGGTCAACAAAAGTTATATTAGAACACCTAAACCAGCTGAAGAAATCAAAGTAGAACCTAGTGTTGCTATGGTTAAGGATCTCCTGGAAGAAAATATAGATGGACATGTTATTTACTTCTGTGATGAAGCTGCTAGAATTGCCAAACCCAATGAAAAGGATAAACATAGACCTATTGTTGGCATGCTCGTTGTCTCACTTAAAATAGGATATCGCTATTATCATGGTTTATGCGACCTAGGTGCTAGCGTGAGTGCTATTCCCTTTACCTTATATCAAGAAATTATGAATGACATAGCACCCGCTGAGAGAAGAGATAGTTGTTACTATTAAACTTGCTAATAGAGACACCATCACACCTCTTGGGATTGTTAGAGATGTTGAAGTCTTGTGTGGGAAAATAAAATACCCTACTGATTTTCTTGTTCTCGATTCCCCACAAGATGACTTTTGTCCCATTATCTTTGGTAGACCTTTCTTGAACACCGTTAATGATAAAATAGATTGTGAGAAACAAACTGTAGGTGTTAGCTTTGGTGATGAGTCTCATGAGTTTAATTTTTCCAAGTTTAGTAGAAAACCTCATAAAAAAGAATTGCCTAATAAGGATGAAATAATTGGTCTTGCTTCTATTGTTGTACCTCCTACTGATCCACTAGAACAATATTTGCTGGACCATGAAAACGATTTACATATGCATGAAAGAAATGAAATAGATAAGATTTTCTTTGAACAACGTCCTCTGCTTAAACACAATTTGCCTATTGAAACTCTAGGAGGTCCTCCTCCACCTAAAGGTTATCCTGTGTTTGAATTAAAACAATTGCCAGACACTTTAAAATATGCTTATCTTGATGAGAAGAAGATATATCCTGTTATTGTTAGTGCTAACATTTTAGAACATGAAGAAGAAAGATTATTGTAAGTTCTAAGGAAGCACCGAGCTGCTATTGGATATACTCTTGATGATCTTAAGGGCATCAGTCCCACTATATGTCAGCACAAGATTAATATGGAACCTAATGCTAAACCCGTTGTTGATCACCAACGTCGGTTAAATACGAAGATGAAGGAAGTGGTAAGAATGGAAATATTAAAACTTCTAGAAGCAGGTATAATCTATCCTATAGCTGAGAGTAGATGGGTAAGCCATGTTCATTGTGTCCCTAAGAAAGGAGGTATTACTGTTGTTCCTAATGATAAGAATGAGCTTATTACACAAAGAATTGTTACAGGCTATTAAGGCATGGTGCCGTGCCTATTACTGTAGTGTCGTGCCTATTAAGGAACAGTGTTCTTCCTTAAGGGAGGAGCTCTTTAGGGTCACCTCCACCTCCTCGGTCCACCCCGCAACAGGCCATCCTTGGGCTGTCGACGGGGGGTGGAGGGACGACCTCAGACCTAGGCGCCGACGTGCCAGCCCGAGTGGTCTCCACCTGTGACGACGGAGCCGAAGCAGATATCGGCTGGGCTGATGATTGACCTTGCCCCTCCTTGACGACCTCGGGGTGCTTCTCCCTCGGGTCTTGATGTGCCAAGGTGTCAACCTCGGTCGTGACGGCCACCTCTTCGGTCCCAGTCATGTTGACTTTGGGGGCCAAGGTGGACGTTGCCTCCCCTAGCCCGTCATGCGGTAGGGGAGGAGCAGTGGGCTCTAGAGTCCCGTTGGCGGATGGCAATCCTCTCAAGGAACCACTGGGGATCACCCTTGGCAGGTTGCGTAAGAAAAGACGCTTTATGAGTTTACCTTTGCCGAAGAGAAGTTGTCGAATAAAAAGACAGGATATAAAGATGATGTCTTACCCTTGAGGCGCCGGTTTCTTCCTTCCCATAGCGAGGAGGTCCTCTTCTTAGTTGCCAGAGAGCTTGACTCCCTCCGGTGATTTGCTAGCGGCCCTGGCCGAGGTTCTCTCGACCTCTTCGAGCCCTTGGGCTGCATGCCAGCTTTGACATCCTCTGACGCTGCCCTCTTCCCTTTCGTGGGAGGGTTCTCTTCTTCATGGCCCTCCTCCACATCACCGTCATAGGTGGAGGAGGCACGGGTATCCCGAGCCCGAGCACTCGTCTTCCCCTTTAGGGACTTCGTCCCTTTGGGGGCCACCACATGCGACTCTTTGGTGAGGAGCACAGAGAGTAGGGGAGTATGAGCTCCTCGGGTAGTGGAGCCAGGCATCGCACTCCATGTTCCTAGGCTAGCCACTTCTGCAAAACATGAAGTGTAAAAACCCATGAAATTCTACCCCTCGACACGAAAGACAAAAATAATAGCTTGTGTGTTGGAGCTACCGCGTGGGGGGGGGGGGAGGGCTTCGTAGCTTTCCCCAAGGCTGCAGTCCTCGCCCTCCTTGGGGATCTTGTTCTTGGAGAGGAAGAAGGCCTTGATAGGGCCCGTGGTCTCAGGCTTGTGTGCCCACATCAGGTTGGCCTGAAGTTCGAGGGGAAGAATTCGGTGATGGAGCATGACGTTGATGATGTCGGTGAGCTCGGTCTTCCCCATGGTGGACCACCATTTGATCCTCATGATCATGGCCTCCACCTCTTTCGGGTTCCCCCAGGCGACGCTCATCTCCTTCCCGGACTTGAGCTTCTTTGGATTCTCGGCCGTGAAGGCTGGGAGTTCGGCCTGGCCAAGGGAGAGCGGCTCGGTGATGTAGAACCACTCTTGCTACCACTCCTTCACCATTTCGATGAAGGTCCCTTGAACCATTCGCCCCCGTGGTTCTTGCTGATCATGGCCCCTCCGCATTCTGCAAGGTCGGCGCCACTGAAATTCGGCTTAATCATGAAGATTTTTAGCCACAGCCCGAAGTGCGACTAGCAGCAAGGGAAGGCCTCGCAAACTGTGATAAAGGAGGCAAGGTGGAGGATGGAGTTTGGGGCCAAGTGGTGGAAATCAAGCCCGTAATTAAACTTTAACCCACACATGCAAGGATGAAGTGGACACCCCAGCCCTCAGATGAGGTGGGGGACGAAGACTACCCGCTCCCCTGCATTGGGAGCGGGTACTTGCTGACCAACGGGTGGAGCACGGGGGGCAATGTGGACGGTCAGGTACCCTGCGCTGCGTAGCTCTATTATGGTCCCGTCTTTCATGATGAAACCACCCCGGTGCCCCTAGAGGGTGTCGCCCATGGCTGGCGGAGGAGGTTGGGCTCGCTTAAGGAAAAGGATGTGCGATCGGATCTGGGTGCTGGAGCTAGTCAAGGCAGTAGATGGGGAGAATGGGAGCATGGTTAGTAGTGTTTTCCTTAGTTTTCTCTTATAGGCCACTGAAAGGCCAAGAGTCCCCCCCACTGTGTCGATAAATATGCTACTCCCATCAAAGATGCCGTTAAGCATATGGGGGGAAACAAAATCTTGATGATGTCCCTGAGAAAACGGGCATGATACGTCCATTTTGCATCATGTTTTTCTACTGTTATTTATAGTGTTTTCAATCAATATAACACTTTGTGGAGTAATTGTAATGCCTTTTCTCTCATAATATGCAAGGTTTACACAAAGAGGGAGATTACTGGCAACTAGAATTCTGGACCTGAAAAAGCTATGTCAGAGATACCTATTCTGCACATCTCCAAATGAACTAAAATTTTATGGAGATTTATTTTGGAATATATAAAAAATTATTGGAGAAACGAAATACCAGAGGGGGCCAAACAGGTTCCCACTAGGCACCAGGGCGCGCCTACCCCCTGGCGTGCCTTGATAGGTAGTGGGGCCCCTGGCCATCCTCCGGTGTCCATCTTCTGGTATATGAGCTCATTTGCCCTAGAAAAATAATACGGAGAGGACTTTTGAGATGGAGCGTCGCCGTCTTGAGGCGGAACTTGGGCAGGAGTACTTTTGCTCTCCAGCGGAGAGATTCCGCTAGGGTTACTTTCCTCAGGGAGGGGATATTGAAGCCATCATCATCACCAACAACCCTCTCATCATGGGAGGGTCAATCTTCATCAACATCTTCAACAGCACCATCTCATCTCAAATCCTAGTTCATCTCTTGTCCTCAATCTTTTTATCAAAACCTCAGATTGGTACATGTGGGTTGCTAGTAGTGTTGATTACATCTTGTAGTTGATGCTAGTTGGTTTATTTGGTGGAAGATCATATGTTCAGATCTATTATGCTATTCAATACCCCTCTGATCTTGAGCATGAATATGTTTGGTGAGTAGTTTCTTTTGTTCTTAAGGACATGGGAGAAATCTTGTCATAAGTAAACATGTGAATTTGGTATTCGTTTGATATTTTGATGATATGTATATTGTTGATTCCCTTAGTGGTGTTATGTGCACGTCGACGACATGACACTTCACCATCTTTCGGCCTAAGGGAATGAATTGTGGAGTAGTTATTAGACGATGGGTTGCTAGAGTGACAGAAGCGTAAACCCTAGTTTATGCGCTATTCCGTAAGGGGTTTATCTCGATGCAAATGTTTAATGCTATGGTTAGATTTATCTTAGTTCTTCTTTTGTAGTTGCCAATGCTTGCGAAAGGGGTTAATCATAAGTGGGAGGTTTGTTCAAGTAAGAACAGCACCCAAGCACCGGTACACCCACATATCAAATTATCAAAGTAGCGAACACGAATCAAACAAACATGATGAATGTGACGAGATGAAATTCCCCTGTGTCCTCAAGAACGCTTTGCTTATTATAAGTGACCATTTTGGCCTGTACTTTGCTACAAAAAGGATTGGGCTACCTTGTTGCACTATTGTTATCATTACTGTTACTTGCTCGTAAAAAATTACCTCTCTATCAAACTATCTGTTACCGACATTTTCAGTGCCTGCATAAAATACCTTACTAAAAACTGCTTGTCATTTCCTTGTGCTCCTCGTTGGGTTCGACACTCTTACATATCAAAAGGACTATGATTGATCCCCTATACTTGTGGGTCACCAGGGCACGATCTCCACCTCGATGGGATGTGCCAGTAAAAAAGCTGACTCGGGTCATGATTTGGGGGAAGCAGTAATTGCTCGATCTATCATGGGGTTAGCCGTTTCGATAGAGTTTCCAGACTAGGTGGGACTATGCACACCGAGATGGTTGGCCTTCGAGGCTAAGTTATTCGATACCTTTGTGCAGATAGTGCAAGTTCGGTTGAGCCTCGGATGCCATTGCTTCTTTGAAGGGGTGATCCAAGGATTATAAGGTGGTACTTGTCTGTCGAGCCAAGGACTTCGGATCCGAGGTTGTTATTATCAGGAAGGATGTCCTCAGCATATAAGACCAGTTTGGAGGCTACTGGTGGTCCCTGCATAAGGGGGTACTGACCCAGTCAGCCCATTCTCCTTAGTTTGGGCCGATGGGACCTCATTCTATGTCAAGATGGACTCCGGAAGCCCTACGGAGGAGGCATGTGTTGGGGAACGTAGTAATTTCAAAAAATTTCCTACGCACATGCAAGATCATGGTGATGCATAGCAACGAGAGGGGAGAGTGTTATCTACGTACCCTCGTAGACCGAAGCGGAAGCGTTGACGCAACGTAGAGGAAGTAGTCGTACGTCTTCCCGATCCGACCGATCCAAGCACCGTTACTCCGGCACCTCCGAGTTCTTAGCACACGTACAGATCGATGACGCTCCCCGGGCTCCGATCCAGCAAAGCTTCGGGGATGAGTTCCGTCAGCACAACGGCGTGGTGACGATCTTGATGTTCTACCGTCGTAGGGCTTCGCCTAAGCACTACAACAATATGACCGAGGTGGAATATGGTGGAAGGGGGCACCGCACACGGCTAAGGAACAATCATGATGATCAACTTGTGTGTCCTAGGGTGCCCCCTTGCCTCCGTATATAAAGGATCCAAGGGGGGGTGCGGCCGGCCCTAGAGGAGGCGCGCAGGAGGAGTCCTACTCCTACCGGGAGTAGGACTCCCCTCCCTTTCCTTGTCCAAGTAGGAGAGCGGGAAGAAGAGAAGGAAAAGGGGGGGCGCTGCCCCTCCCTCCTTGTCCAATTTGGACTAGGGGGAGAGGGGGCGCGCGGCCTGCCCTGGCAGCCCCTTCCTCTTCTCCACTTTAGGCCCATGAGGCCCATTAACCCCCCGGGGGGTTCCGGTAACCCCCAGGTGCTCCGGTTTCATCCGAAACTTCCCCGAAACGTTTCCGGTGTTCGAATATAGTCATCCAATATATCAATTTTTATGTCTCGACCATTTCGAGACTCCCATCCGGGACTCCGAACTATCTTCGGTACATCAAAATGCATAAACTCATAATAACCGTCATCGTAACGTTAAGCGTGCGGACCCTACGGTTCGAGAACAATGTAGACATGACTGAGACAAATCTCCGGTCGATAATCAATAGCGGGACCTGGATGCCCATATTGGCTCCTACATATTCTACGAAGATCTTTATCGGTCAGACCGCATAACAACATACGTTGTTCCCTTTGTCATCGGTATGTTACTTGCCCGAGATTCGATCGTCGATATCTAATACCTAGTTCAATCTCGTTACCGGCAAGTCTCTTTACTCGTTCCGTAATACATCATCTCGCAACTAACTCATTAGTTGTAATGCTTGCAAGGCTTATGTGATGTGCATTACCGAGAGGGCCCAGAGATACCTCTCCAACAATCGGAGTGACAAATCCTAATCTCGAAATACGCCAACCCAACATCTACCTTTGGAGACACCTGTAGAGCACCTTTATAATCACCCATTTATGTTGTGACATTTGGTAGCACACAAAGTGTTCCTCCGGCAAACGGGAGTTACATAATCTCATAGTCATAGGAACATGTATAAGTCATGAAGAAAGCAATAGCAACATACTAAACGATCGGGTGCTAAGCTAATGGAATGGGTCATGTCAATCAGATCATTCAACTAATGATGTGATCCTGTTAATCAAATAACAACTCTTTGTCCATGGTTAGGAAACATAACCATCTTTGATTAACAAGCTAGTCAAGTAGAGGCATACTAGTGACATACTGTTTGTCTATGTATTCACACATGTATCATGTTTCCGGTTAATACAATTCTAGCATGAATAATAAACATTTATCATGAGATAAGGAAATAAATAATATCTTTATTATTGCCTCTAGGGCATATTTCCTTCAGTATCCCACTTGCACTAGAGTCAATAATCTAGTTCACATCGCCATGTGATTTAACAGCAATAGTTCACATCATCATGTGATTAACACCCACAGTTCACATCATCATGTGACCAACACTCAAAGGGTTTACTAGAGTCAGTAATCTAGTTCACATCTCTATGTGATTAACACCCAAAGAGTACTAAGGTGTGATCATGTTTTGTTTGTGAGATAATTTTAGTCAACGGGTCTGCCATATTCAGATCCGTATGTATTTTGCAAATTTCTATGTCAACAATGCTCTGCACGGAGCTACTCTTAGCTAATTGCTCCCACTTTCAATATGTATCCAGATTGAGACTTAGAGTCATCTAGATCAGTGTCAAAATTTGCATCGACGTAACCCTTTACGACGAACCCTTTTTGTCACGTCCATAATTGAGAAACATATCCTTATTCCACTAAGGATAATTTTGACTGCTGTCCAGTGATCTACTCCTAGATCACTATTGTACTCCCTTGCCAAAATCAGTGTAGGGTATACAATAGATCTGGTACATAGCATGGCATACTTTATAGAACCTATGGCTGAGGCATAGGGAATGACTTTCATTCTCTTTCTATCTTCTGCCGTGGTCGGGCTTTGAGTCTTACTCAATTTCACACCTTGTAACACAGGCAAGAACTCTTTCTTTGACTGTTCCATTTTGAACTACTTCAAAATCTTGTCAAGGTATGTACTGATTGAAAAACTTATCAAGCGTCTTGATCTATCTCTATAGATCTTGATACTCAATATGTAAGCAGCTTCACCAAGGTCTTTCTTTGGAAAAACTCCTTTCAAACACTCCTTTATGCTTTGCAGAATAATTCTACATTATTTCCGATCAATAATATGTCATTCACATATACTTATCAGAAATGTTGTAGTGCTCCCACTCACTTTCTTGTAAATACAGGCTTCACCGCAAGTCTGTATAAAACTATATGCTTTGATCAACTTATCAAAGCGTATATTCCAACTCCGAGATGCTTACACCAGTCCATAGATGGATCGCTGGAGTTTGCACATTTTGTTAACACCTTTAGGATTGACAAAAACTTCTGGTTGCATCATATACAACTCTTCTTTAAGAAATCCATTAAGGATTGCAGTTTTGTTATCCATTTGCCAGATTTCATAAAATGCGGCAATTGCTAACATGATTCGGACAGATTTAAGCATAGATACGAGTGAGAAACTCTCATCGTAGTCAACACATTGAACTTGTCGAAAACCTTTTACGACAATTCTAGCTTTGTAGATAGTAACACTACTATCAGCGTCCGTCTTTCTCTTGAAGATCCATTTATTTTCTATGGCTTGCCGATCATTGGGCAAGTCAACCAAAGTCCATACTTTGTTCTCATACATGGATCCCATCTCAGATTTCATGGCCTCAAGCCATTTTGCGGAATCTGGGACCATCATCACTTCCTCATAGTTCATAGGTTCGTCATGGTCTAGTAACATAACTTCCCGAACAAGATTACCATACCACTCTGGTGTGGATCTCACTCTGGTTTACCTACGAGATTCGGTAGTAACTTGATCTGAAGTTACATGATCATCATCATTAGCTTCCTCACTAATTGGTGTAGTAGTCACAGGAACAGATTTCTGTGATGAACTACTTTCCAATAAGGGAGAAGGTACAATTACCTTATCAAGTTCTACTTTCCTCCCACTCACTTCTTTCGAGAGAAACTCCTTCTCTAGAAAGGATCCATTCTTAGCAACGAATGTCTTGCCTTCGGATCTATGATAGAAGGTGTACCCAACTGTCTCCTTTGGGTATCCTATGAAGACATATTTCTCCGAATTGAGTTTGAGCTTATCGAGATGAAACTTCTTCACATAAGCATCGCAACTCCAAACTTTAAGAAACGACAGCTTATGTTTCTTGCCAAACCATAGTTCACACGGTGTCGTCTCAACGGATTTAGATGGTGCCCTATTTAACGTGAATGCATCTGTCTCTAATGCATAACCCCAAAACGATAGTGGTAGATCGGTAAGAGACATCATAGATCGCACTATATCTAATATAGTACGGTTATGACGTTCGGACACACCATTACACTATGGTGTTCCAGGTGGCGTGAGTAGTGAAACTATTTCACATTGTTTTAATTGAAGGCCAAATTCGTAACTCAAATATTTTACCTCTGCAATCATATCGTAGAAACTTTTATTTTCTTGTCACGATGATTTTCCACTTCACTCTGAAATTCTTTGAACTGTTCAAATGTTTCAGACTTATGTTTGATCAAGTAGATATACGCATATCTGCTCAAATCATCTATGAAGGTCAGAAAATAATGATACCTGCTGCAAGCCTTAATATTCATCGGACCACATACATCAGTATGTATGATTTCCAACAAATTTGTTGCTTGCTTCATTGTTCCGGAGAACGGCATTTTAGTCATCTTGCCCATAAGGAATGGTTCGCAAGCATCAAGTGATTCATAATCAAGTGATTCCAAAAGCCCATCAGCATGGAGTTTCTTCATGCGCTTTACACCAATATGACCTAAACGGCAGTGCCACAAATAAGTTACACTATCATTATTAACTTTGCATCTTTTGGCTTCAATATCATGAATATGTGTATCACTACGATCGAGATCCAACGAACCATTTTCATTGGGTGTGTAACCATATAAGGTTTTATTCATGTAAACAGAACAACAATTTATTCTCTTACTTAAATGAATAACCGTATTGCAATAAACATGATCAAATCATATTTATGCTCAACGCAAACACCAAATAACACTTATTTAGGTTCAACACTAATCCCAAAAGTATAGGGAGTGTGCGATGATGATCATATCAATCTTGGAACCACTTCCAACACACATCGTCACTTCACCCTTAACTCGTCTCTGTTCATTCTGCAACTCCCGTTTCGAGTTACTACTCTTAGCAACTGAACTAGTATCAAATACTAAGGGGTTGCTATAAACACTAGTAAAGTACACATCAATAATATGTATATCAAATATACTTATGTTCACTTTGCCATCCTTCTTATCCGCCAATCACTTGGGGCAGTTCCGCTTCCAGTGACCAGTCCCTTTGCAGTAGAAGCACTTAGTCTCAGGCTTAGGACCAGGCTTGGGCTTCTTCACTTGAGCAGCAACTTGCTTGCTGTTTTTCTTGAAGTTCCCCTTTTTTCCTTTGCCCTTTTCTTGAAACTAGTGATCTTGTCATCAACACTTGATGCTCTTTCTTGATTTCTACCTTCATCGATTTCATCATCATGAAAAGCTCGGGATTCTTTTTCGTCATCCCTTGCATACTATAGTTCATCACGAAGTTCTACTAACTTGGTGATGGTGACTAGAGAATTCTGTTAATCACTATCTTATCTGGAAGATTAACTCCCACTTGATTCAAGCGATTGTAGTACCCAGACAATCTGAGCACATGCTCACTAGTTGAGCGATTCTCCTCCATCTTTTAGCTATAGAACTTGTTGGAGACTTCATATCTTTCAACTCGGGTATTTGCTTGAAATATTAACTTCAACTCCTGGAACATCTCATATGGTCCATGACGTTCAAAACATCTTTGAAGTCCCGATTCTAAGCCGTTAATCATGGTGCACTAAACTATCAAGTAGTCATCATATTTAGCTAGCCAAACGTTCATAACGTCTGCATCTGCTCCTGCAATAGGTCTGTCACCTAGCGGTGCATCAAGGACATAATTCTTCTGTGCAGCAATGAGGATAAACCTCAGATCACGGATCCAATCCGCATCATTTCTACTAACATTTTTCAACTTAGTTTTCTCTAGGAACATATATATAACATACACAGGGAAGCAACAATGCGAGCTATTGATCCACAACATAGATATGCTAATACTACCATGACTAAGTTCATGATAAATTTAAGTTCAATTAATCATATTACTTAAGAACTCCCACTTAGATAGACATCTCTCTAATCCTCTAAGTGATCACGTGATCCAAATCAACTAAACCATAACCGATCATCACGTGAAATGGATTAGTTTTCAATGGTGAACATCATTATGTTGATCATATCTACTATATGATTCACGCTCGACCTTTCGGTCTCCGTGTTCCGAGGCCATATCTACATATGCTAGGCTCGTCAAGTTTAACCTGAGTATTCTGCGTGTGCAAAACTGGCTTGCACCGGTTGTAGATGGACGTAGAGCTTATCACACCCGATCATCACGTGGTGTCTGGGCACGACGAACTTTGGCAATGGTGCATACTCAGGGAGAACACTTCTTGATAATTTAGTGAGAGATCATCTTATAATGCTACCGTCACTCAAAGCAAGATAAGATGCATAAAAGATAAACATCACATGCAATCAATATAAGTGATATGATATGGCCATCATCATCTTGTGCTTGTGATCTCCATCTCCGAAGCACCGTCATGATCACCATCGTCACCGGCGCGACACCTTGATCTCCATCGTAGCATCGTTGTCGTCTCGCCAATCTTATGCTTCCACGACTATCGCTACCGCTTAGTGATAAAGTAAAGCATTACAGCGCGATTGCATTGCATACAATAAAGCGACAACCATATGGCTCCTGCCAGTTGCCGATAACTCAGTTACAAAACATGATCATCTCATACAATAAAATTTAGCATCATGTCTTGACCATATCACATCACAACATGCCCTGCAAAAACAAGTTAGACGTCCTCTACTTTGTTTGTTGCAAGTTTTACGTGGCTGCTATGGGCTTAAGCAAGAACCAATCTTACCTACGCATCAAAACCACAATGATAGTTTGTCAAGTTGATGCCGTTTTAACCTTCGCAAGGACCGGGCGTAGCCACACTCAGTTCAACTAAAGTTGGAGAAACTGTCACCCGCAAGCCACCTATGTGCAAAGCACGTCGGGAGAACCGGTCTCGCATAAGCGTACGCGTAATGTCGGTCCGGGCCGCTTCGTCCAACAATACCACTGAACCAAAGTATGACATGCTGGTAGGCAGTATGATGTATATCGCCCACAACTCACTTGTGCTCTACTCGTGCACATAACATCAAACCATAAAATGTAGGCTCTAATACCACTGTTGGGGAATGTAGTAATTTCAAAAAATTTCCTACGCACACGCAAGATCATGGTGATGCATAGCAACGAGAGGGGAGAGTGTTATCTACGTACCCTCGTAGACCGAAGCGGAAGCGTTGACGCAATGTAGAGGAAGTAGTCGTACGTCTTCCCGATCCGACCGATCCAAGCACCGTTACTCCGGCACCTCCGAGTTCTTAGCACACGTACAGCTCGATGACGCTCCCCGGGCTCCGATCCAGCAAAGCTTCGGGGATGAGTTCCGTCAGCACAACGGCATGGTGACGATCTTGATGTTCTACCATCGCAGGGCTTCGCCTAAGCACTACAACAATATGACCGAGGTGGAATATGGTGGAAGGGGGCACCGCACACGGCCAAGGAACGATCACGATGATCAACTTGTGTGTCCTAGGGTGCCCCCTTGCCTCCGTATATAAAGGATCCAAGGAAGGGGGTGCGGCCGGCCCTAGAGGAGGCGCGCAGGAGGAGTCCTACTCCTACCGGGAGTAGGACTCCCCTCCCTTTCCTTGTCCAAGTAGGAGAGGGGGAAGAAGAGAAGGAAAAGGGGGGGCGCCGCCCCTCCCTCCTTGTCCAATTCGGACTAGGGGGAGAGGGGGCGCGCGGCCTGCCCTGGCAGCCCCTTCCTCTTCTCCACTTTAGGCCCATGAGGCCCATTAACCCCCCGGGGGGTTCCGGTAACCCCCCGGTGCTCCGGTTTCATCCGAAACTTCCCCGGAACGTTTCCGGTGTCCGAATATAGTCATCCAATATATCAATCTTTATGTCTTGACCATTTCGAGACTCCTCGTCATGTCCGTGATCACATCCGGGACACCGAACTATCTTCGGTACATCAAAATGCATAAACTCATAATAACTGTCGTCGTAACGTTAAGCGTGTGGACCCTACGGTTCGAGAACAATGTAGACATGACTGAGACAAATCTCCGGTCAATAACCAATAGTGGGACCTGGATGCCCATATTGGCTCCTACATATTCTACGAAGATCTTTATCGGTCAGACCGCATAACAACATACGTTGTTCCCTTTGTCATCGGTATGTTACTTGCCCGAGATTCGATCGTCAGCATCTAATACCTAGTTCAATCTCGTTACCGGCAAGTCTATTTACTCGTTCTGTAATACATCATCTCGCAACTAACTCATTAGTTATAATGCTTGCAAGGCTTATGTGATGTGCATTACCGAGAGGGCCCAGAGATACCTCTCCGACAATCGGAGTGACAAATCCTAATCTCGAAATACGCCAACCCAACATCTACCTTTGGAGACACCTATAGAGCACCTTTATAATCACCCATTTATGTTGTGACGTTTGGTAGCACACAAAGTGTTCCTCCGGCAAACAGGAGTTGCATAATCTCATAGTCATAGGAACATGTATAAGTCATGAAGAAAGCAATAGCAACATACTAAACGATCGGGTGCTAAGCTAATGGAATGGGTCATGTCAATCAGATCATTCAACTAATGATGTGATCCTGTTAATTAAATAACAACTCTTTGTCCATGGTTAGGAAACATAACCATCTTTGATTAACAAGCTAGTCAAGTAGAGGCAACATATTGTTTGTCTATGTATTCACACATGTATCATGTTTCCGGTTAATACAATTCTAGCATGAATAATAAACATTTATCATGATATAAGGAAATAAATAATATCTTTATTATTGCCTCTAGGGCATATTTCCTTCAGCGTGATCAAGACTACCTCCACCGAATACTTGACATATACTCCAAGATCTCTCATGCCACCTTGTTCCTAGATTTCAACCTAGT
Organism: Triticum aestivum; assembly: GCF_018294505.1. NCBI lineage: Eukaryota > Viridiplantae > Streptophyta > Magnoliopsida > Poales > Poaceae > Triticum > Triticum aestivum. Next base: position 782,345,450 of record NC_057797.1, read on the forward strand.
AACCCTAGATACCCTTCCTGGCGTGTATATAAGCCATGGGGTTTAGCCCATAGATAGGGGATCAATGCAAAAACCATTCAACTAGCCCTACAGTTAGACCACATATGACGATCTCGAGGTAGATCAACTCTGTACTTGATACATCTTCGTCAATATAAAAAAGAGCATGACATAGGGTTCTACCTCCATTAAGAGGGCCCAAACCTGGGCAAACATCGTCTCCTTTGTTCTTGGTACCCTTGATTCGAGATCCACAGCTCGGGACCCCCTACCCCGAGGTTTGCCGGTTTTGACACCGATAGCCCCGCTGTTGTCGACGCCGATCAGGCTTTGTCTAGGCGCGTCCTTTGGCGGCGGCGAGGGAGGAGGGAGGGAGAGGAGGCTAGCAGCGATGGTGGGAGCACCCTCCCCATCACCCACAGGAGAGACGAGGGAGGATCAGATCGGATCAGGTTTGTGCTGAAATTCTTCGCCTTGGGGACACTACTAGAATCTGGTCTCAAGTTCTAAGACTTCACCGAGTTCATTATATTGGGAACTCGACAAACTTCTGTCTACCGAGTTTGATCCAAAATTGGACTTGGTAGTGATAAGTAACTCGGCAGAGCTTTGGCTTTGCTAGGTTCTAATGAAGAACGACTCGGCAAAAAAAAACTCGGTAGAACATCAAGTTCGCCGAGTTCCCTACGGAACGAACTCGACAAAGTCTGACATGTGGGCCACGCCTTGCAGCAGTTGACAGGGCCGTGACTGCGACCTTTGTTGTTCGAGTTTCGCCTAAGTGAAACTCGGTTAACATTTTCAGTTTTTCATATTGTTAAATTAGAGTTTAGCGGTCCCACCTTTGCCGAGTTCCGGACCAAATGTATATTTAGATCTATCACAAAAATTATTTTCATATTTTGTTTATTTTCTATTATAGATGTGGATATTTTGGTCAAACATACATAAGTTCTATAAGGAAGGGGTGATTATGGAGGCGCACATTCGGCTCTCTTTAGTGCTTGTAGTCCTCGCTACGTGGTCTACGAATCTGGATGTAATTTTATTATTTTTGGTGTTCGTTGTACTATCATGATCGTAGATACATTGACTTGCACGGATATTGATATGCCTTATATTGTAGAACAAATGGAGTATTACCTTAGATCCTTTGATGAGATTACTTGCTGGTGTTGATTACTACTTTTAGTTAATGCTTAGAGGTTTAATTGGTGAAAGACTTGTATGTTTAGATTGTTAATCATATTATCATCCCTACTGATCATGATCCATATGATGTATTGTGAGTTTCCCATTCCATTCTTGAAGACATTAGACAAACCTTGATGCTAGTAATAATGTGAAGTTAAATAGAGTTTAATGCTTGATATTATGTCGTGGTGTGATTTTCTGGTGGTGATTTGTGAATGTTGACTACATATCACTTCACCTTTAAGGTCATTGATGGGAACTTGGTGTGATTATTTTGTCTATTGTCGTTGGCTAGAGTGACAGATATTGCCAAATCCTAAGTTATGAACTATTGCATGAGGAGTTGCAGGAACCCTAACATTTAATGCTATGGTTAGATGTTATCTTAATTACACTTTTTATATTTGCGAATGCTTGCATAGAGGGTATAATCATAAGTATGTTAGCTGTTCAGGTAAGAACAAATGCATTAATATTAGTTCCACCATAAACAATTACCAAGGCAATGAACCATAACTCAATGAAAATAACTTGGTGAAATTCCCATGGATCCTCGAGAGCAATTTGATCCCTATAAGTAAAACAACTAGTGTGTCCTCGGCACACAGGATTGGATTACTTGTTGCACGGAGGCACTTTTATTACAAATTAAGTTCTTACAATTATTCTTGTGAATGAACAAATCATCAAACAATCTTTGCAGCTTTTACAATGATTCTTCACCAATTTTCATCAGCCAATTCCTTCTTCTCCTGATTAGGTTCAACACTCTTATTTATCAAAAATGGGCTACAATAGATTCTCTACAATTGTGGGTTATCAGATAATGACATCTCAAATTTGGTCGCTATGACTATCTAGTAATGATCTTGTTCTTGATGCTTAAAACTCCTCTCAATTCTATGTTATCTACCAGTGTGCGCATTGGCTACGTTTTTGGTCTACTCTTGATCAACATGAACTCCAACAATTTTTTATGGCAGTGCCTATGTGGTGGGAATAGGTGATAAAGGATGTTCTTACCCGACTTGAGTGATGGCATAGTGTACATATACGGCGTCTTCCCCCGCTAGCTTGGTCTTGGATGACTTTGTAATTACTGATGTTATCTACTGAGTGGCGGGTGTTGTGTGCATTCTATTCATGATGTTTGCTCGTTGGATTTTTGTATCCCATAATGCCATATTATGATTAAATATAATACAAACTTTATCAAGAAATGACCAAACTTCTGTTGGAAATATAAGCACCTTTTCCGTTAAACTAATCCATGAGTAAACCATAAGCATGGCAATCATAATATGCAACTAATACCAATACCTAAGCATGTGAGCACGTACAGTACATTTAAAAAAAAGGAGGATGACCCCCGGCATCTGCATCTAAACGATGCATGTAGCCAGTTTATTAATTATTCATAAAGACCTTACAAAGTAATACATCAATAAGTTTGAAGCCACCATCTTGGTAACATTTGTCGCTACTCCTATCCACTTGATGAAGAGGTGCCAAAAATCCGAGCCGAATAACAAAAAGACTTCGCACCAAAGCCTACCATCTAAAGCTGGAGGCCCCAACCAGGCCACAGTGTCGGGTCTGGGGCACACACTGGTCCGACGTACTCTCAAAGGCGACCGCCATTGTCTTCCACCTATCCATCTTCAGAACAGGAACTGACGTATCAACCTTGCCAGGCATGCCGTCGACACCACCACAACTCCAAACAACGCCGTCCTCCCGCGCGAGTCCTTCAACCCGCATCGAACGCCGAGACTCCACTGCGCCACGCTACCGAGATCCGCCATCATCGATGCGGAAGATGAAACCCCGCTCCGCCTCTGGGCCCTTCCAGTCATCACCTGCTCCAAAACAATGCCTCCAGAAGGGAGAACTGCATCGATGATGATGTCATTGTCCGATCCGGGATGAACCAGATCTAGGGTTTCCCCCAGAGCAGCCCGAGGGAGATGACATTGCCCGCAACGATGATGCCTGAACAGGGAAACAACGTCAATGGCGCCGCCAATCATCCATCAAGACCAAAGTCAACACGATTTTCATCGACAGTTGCACCATCCCACCCAGTAGCTGATTGGAACCCTGCAGTGCCTCGCCGAGTAGACGCACGCAGCCATCGGAGCAACGAGAGAGCCGGCACCACAGCCCCGATCCACCATCGTCGTCAGCCACTATTGCCAAGAAGATAGCACCAGCAGGCCGCCATCACCATCTGCAGCCCGTGTCGCTTGGTGCTTGGAACCACGAGCCTAGGCCAGATCGCCTCCGCCGCCAAGACCTATCATGTCCCACCACCAGAGGCCACATCCACGTCACTCGCCTCCCAACGTAACTGCTAGGAAGCCGGATCGCGCCGCCGCGACCCTCTGCATCACAACGCCCTTGCCCGTAAAATCCGTCCCGCATCGGATCCACGCGCGAGGGGGCGAAGGAGCCCTGCCACCACTGGCGCTAGCCGGGCTTCGCCCGGTCACGCCCTATGGCGGCGGCAGGGGAGGAGCGAGAGGAGGGGCGCTAGGAGGCGGCTAGGGTTCCCTACCTCTGCGACTCAGGAGGGACTCGAGAGTTCTTTAAAATGGGGGAGACTTTCACTTCCCTGGCCCTGCACCAACTAAGGATGCATACAACCATTAAGCATGAGTACCAGGATTTTTATCTTGGTTAATGACCAAGCCTGGTCCTCTGGATAAACCACATGAGTACTTGGAAAGGCTGGTCCTCAACAATAAATAGGAATCTAAATTCATCTCCGTGATGATTTGAACATAGGTGCTTAGTTTGTCCATCCATTTCCCCAACCAGTTGAGCTAGACTCACTTCCCTAACACGTACAATACATAGAATCAAAATATCTGTGAACACAACATATAAGGCTAGCACACTTACGAGTAAATGAGGGATGAACAAATCATATCTCCGGTTGGTCAGGCAAACGCGGCAGTGACAGCAGCAGCCCCGGCATTGCCCGTGGCCTTCTTCTTGGCAACAGCGTCTTCGACCATGGTACCGATGCAGGTGAAGTAGTGAAAACAGAGTAGGACGGAGACGGGGACAGATTGGGAGCAGTGTCGTCGAGACCCACAACCGAGTTCGTGAACAATGCACAGTCCAACGTCTTGGACAGTGACAATACTGTAGCGACTCGTCACTTAATTCGAGACTAATTAACCATTCCTGACCGCCAAAAATAAGGTTTGGCTCATTCCCGCAACCAGCGGCATGCGCGCGCGTCGTGACGAGGCATGGCGAGGCGAGGCGGGCGCCGGATGAGGAGGAGCACGCATGTAGAACTCTTCTTATCAAGCTCCCAATGGCATGTGGTAGAGCAACCCTTATAAAGGGTTCTCCCTCTCACTCCACTCGCACTATGATAATCAACTTCCCACCATTTGTCATGCACCTAAATGGACCTTAGAGATTAACCCATCCAACAACTTTTTCAACAGGAAGTTCAAATCTAAGCAACTCATGGAAGTAAATGTGAAACAATATAATATTTTAGTATCGCCGTGATGCAGTGTATCAACTTTGAAGTTGTGAAGGCAATTTATCGAAATAATAATGAAGTTTTGCTTTGAAGAGTAAAATAAGTAAAATTTACATCAAGATGAAAGATTCTCGGCTTTGGAACCTTTAAAAGGATAAAACAATCGAGTGAACATGAGTAACTTCAAAATAGTCATTGAGTAATATCGTAAAAACCATCACACAAGAAGGCAATTGAAGAAGGATCCTGCTTATATAAGTTGTTGCGCAGATCCAGGCAGCTGGGCGGAAGGTGCCTTGGTGTTGATTTGCACTAGAAAGAATTAAATACCATGCGTTTACAAATCATAGGGAAGACGAAATAAGGGAGGAAACCAACTGTGTTCGATTAAGTTGCATTATTACTGGGTGCCTTCAGTTAGTGAAACGACTGGCGTATTCCGATGGCTGCTTGCAGCTTGTTGCAGGTTAGCTATTATTGTTGGGTCGACTTGAGAATGGAGCGCGACTTCCTTGAGTTGGTCCATGTGTGTGATGTCGATGCAGGGAGGTCCGGTAATAACATGCAGATCTTGACAGATGATATGAAGTGACACAAGTTTAGGCAGCGGGCGAGCTACGACCGTTAGTTCCAGCCTTTGTTCGCACTGGACGCATATCCGCTCAACGCTTATGAGGTGATCAGGCAGTATCTCGATGCGCCCGATGTTATCTTCAACAAGCTTGAGATATTTCAGTCCCCTCACCGTGCTCAGCCCGTCTAGGATATCCGTCCAACTCAGACCAGTGGACCAAAGGCACAGCTCCTCGACAGCACGTAGCTGTGCAACAAACTGAGGGAATTTGCTCAGTTCGCCGCGCAGCTTGAGCGAGTCAAGCCTGCCCTTCTTGTTAGCATCACAGCGTATAGTATTTATGAACTCACCCGAGCATTGCCGGAAGTCCATGGATAGGGACCGGTTAAGATCGGGCTCATTGGTGCCATCACGGATGAACTTCGTAACGGCCAGTGAAATAGCATCCAGGTTTTTCTGACTTGAGTCGGATTTGAACCATATCTTCACCTTCCGCAGCCGCCTCATACGCATCATCAGTTGTGGAAATCCTGGACTCCCACTGGTGACAAATCCTGCTAGCGTCTCCAGCACACTCTTGTCTCTCAGGAACCTCTTTAATCTCCATCCCAATATGGTGTTATCTGTTTTGGATAGCTCAACCCTCCCAAACAGGTGCTTCAATCTGGGCAGCAGGAGGACCTCTTTGAACACCGTCACTGTTTCGGTTCCACTCAGATGGAGGGTCTCTAGCTGATCCAGGTGCTTGATTTTGCTTGTAATGGAAGGAATGCTGTCCAAATTGATGCTCAGATATTTCATCAGCTTCTGCTTGTAGATAGCCTGGATATGATCTTTACTCATGTGAGCACACTCTTCCAGATCCAACACTCGCAGTAACTCATACTTGGTGAAATCTAAAACAGCTTCATAACTGGCGATATTCGCCGCTCCAACAGGGAATACCGCCAAGGTCCGGAGACGAGATAAATCCTGAGGCAGATTCAGTTGGCCACTTGCCGGAGGATGAACAGATAGCCTGCGGGCGACTTGCCCCTGCAACGATGTGCGCTGCTGGGATGGTTGCGCCGCGCCGTCGCAGAACAGTATGAAATTCTCGGACGTTGACTGTTGGCAGATGTACCGGAACAACACATCTGTAGGTTGGCATCTCCTCACCTCCCCATTGTTGCTTCTCCGGACGGAATCGAAGATACTGGAGTTGGTGAGAATTTTCATGTTCTCCAGAGCGTCTTGTTCTCCCAATACTAGTCCTTCAGCCAGCCATCTCCTTGCCAGGGGCTTAGTCCTGACAGGATGATTACGAGGGAACAAGCACAAATAGAGCAAGCAGTTGAGGTTATAATCACCAAGATTCTGAAGCTCTATGGGGACAACAAGAGCAGCCTCTGGTACTTGTGCAGTCCTCCTGCCCTCCCCTTCTGCAGGGAATCTAAACCTGTGTATCCTTTCCGTCGTTTCAATTGATCTATTCTTGAGGTCAACAATCTGGTTGGCAAAATCGGTGCGGGTCGTCTTGTTAGCATCGAAGCAGTCTATGCAGTCTTCAATGTCATATGCCAAGCGCCTCAGTTGTGCAATCAATACTGTCTGCAAACCAAGCAGCAAGCATGTGTCTTGATATCTTCAACAACACCACCAGCAACAAGAAAAAGCTTGTATTTAGGAGAGAAAAAGAGAACTAACATGTTCGCGATTAGGACCGTGAAGTTCAATGGCAGCTTGGATCGCCTCGAGATCATCTTTGATGAACCTAACATTAGCTCTAATTTCTGGTTCCTTCTTTAATTTCTTTTCCATCAGCACACAGAGCTTCGAGACGACGACACCAGCTACCGCGCTAAACGCGGCTACACCAAACTCCATAGATCTATGTTTCCTTGCCTCCACAGATTGGTCCTCCTCCCTACATCTGCACGCACAGCAAAGTGGGGTTAGTGTTCCCGTAATGAAAGGGTGGTGGAGAAGGGATACCTTAACCCGTAGTGGATCGCTCGGCATCTTGGGTGCTTCGGAGGTTTTTCCCATCGGCTCCAAAGAATCAACGGAGAACTTGTTAGGTGACCTTTTTCCTGAAACCATCTAAATTAGTAGTCAACCATCGCTGGCTTTCTCTCATGAGGCTCTACTAGAGGACTCCATAATTTAAGCTAAGGTAATTTCATAATTGGAATCAGGGTGTAAATACAAAGTGTAGTGTTTTTTCACACGCAGACACTCTTACTACGCACACACACTCATCCCTATGAACGGACGCACGCACACCCAACCCTATGAGCATCTCTAAGAGACTGAGCCAACACACCATCCTGAGATTGCCGAAGATGACTTCATAGTAACAGGAACGTCTCCTCCCACTAAACAAACATCGCCGGAAGCTTGAAATAAATCAGAGAAATGCGAGCACCAGTGCGAAGGAACCATCTAATCACATGCAGAGGATATAATCGTCTACTAAGCCTTTTCATATATGGTTTTCGGGAAAATAGTCACCACGAAACAGTTTCTAAAAGGAAAAAAATGTATTAGTGCCTATTTAGATATGATATTAAAACATGCCACAAAAATTTAATGAATTGTCGTTGTGCCACAAACGATTGTGAAGAAAATATCCACAAGCCCTGGTGCGTCTACTTCCTGAGTTGCCTCCGGGTTACCCCTCGTTGTCGACTCCTTTGAACCATTTCTCCCTCTATGGGACACCATTTTACCATATCATCAAGAACATAGAGGAGACTCATGTAACCCTTTGAGGCTAACCAGTTTGCATGTCATCAACAATGGCTAGAAGATTGTTGTACCCTTTGGGGCCAACTAATTGGGGGTGAGTCGCAAAAAGATGGCCACTCTAGAAAGACATTCATCCAGCCTATCACATTCCATCCGGTACATTGCCACCATCTAGGCTATTGCGATGCATGTCTGTCACAGGTCTGGTCTTGCCTCTTCCGCCAGCCAAGTGGGGTGGTAATGCAAGGAAGGCCTTGTTTGTTGCGGCTTTAATCTGATTCGAATCACCTAGGGATTCACTTTAGTGGCAAAGCTGATTCATAGTTATATAAGATCATATTTGTTTCAGATTTGATTGGATTCAAATCACCTGTAGATTCGCTTTAGTGGTAAAGCTGGTACGCAGAATCAACTCCGCCACCGAAGTACACTTTGAGGCGCTTCAACAAATTGCACTAAAAATGACCCAATCCAGATTGAGCTTCACTGGCAAAGCTGATTTGAAATGGTTGTTTGTTTCAGATTTCAGATTCAGTTTCACTAGTAAAACTGATTCAAAATAACTGTTTGTTTCAGATTCCAGATTCAGCTTCACTGACAAAGCTGAATCTGGTTCTTGAAGCTCAAACAAACATGGCCTAAATTTAGGCTCATAGCCTCTGCTTCCTCTCTGCTAGGAAGTTGTTGCCCCACACACACCCCAAGTGCAAGGGTTTGCAGCAAGCAGCGATTTCTCTTAAACGACCTCGAGATTTATCGGTACAACAGGAGGTAGCGAAAGTAACCAATGATCAGTACCTGCGCACATAAATACAAAACCTCCTTGCGTCCCCAACATGTCTAATGAGTTTGTTAATCTCACTGGCTATGCTAGTTATAAAATGAATTAAATGCAACGATGGAAAGATTCGATGGAAACTAATAGGAAAGTAAAAAACAAAGAATTAAAACAGTGTGAATTGAGACTTAAAGCTTGTGGAAGAAAATGATTCAGGATTCATAGGTTCACAAGAGGTCTCTCTCAAAAAGATAATCAAATTACAATTGGGCAACAATTAAAATACAATATTTATGAGTATGAATATTCATGGCATAATTAACATATGCGCATCAGCTCGGTAAATCGATAGACCATGATCCAATTGTATCTATAGCTGATACTCCACTCAAGACCGCTAACCAACATGTATCTTAAAGTATTAAGTAAAATCAGAGTATTGCAATGAGCATGGTGACATAAAGTGGATGATATATTGTCGTCACCTTGTGTTCAAAGGACAACTACACAACCAGATTTTTATACCTAGTGGCAACAATACAATACATACCTTTTTCACTTTCTATCACCACAGTAGCTTATTTGCATGGTAGAACCCAACTATCATACACAACTCCATCTAAAGATCAAACCCCAAACTTACCCAGAGAGAGAATAGATCGGATAACATATATGAATAAGAATTATGCAGCACAGAACCCAAATATATCTCATGAAGATTCATGAATAAATCTGATCATAAAGTGACAATTCATCATATCCCAACAAACACGCCGATAGATTACATCAGATGAATCACAATCATGTAGGGCAGCTCATGTGATCTTTGAATTGAGAAGAGAGAGAGAGAGAGAGAGAGAGAGAGAGAGAGAGAGAGAGAGAGAGAACAATCTAGCTACTACTATGGACCCATATTCCAAAGGAACTACTCACGGGCAAACATGGTGACCTTCAAGTGGATGGAGACGGCCTCCGAGATGATTTTCCTCTTCGGCAGAGTCCCGAATATGGCCTTCGGATTGGATCGCGAAGGAACAGCGGTGTGCGGAAATGAAAAAAACAGGGTGATAAATTCTCGACGATTTTCGAAAGTATATAAAGGTACGGATTCCAAGAGGTGGTAGAGGCAGGGCACTAGGGGGCACGCGCCATGGCGATGCACAACCCCCCCCCCCCCAGCCGCCCCGGCGCGCGCTAGCCGCAAGCAGCCCCTAGCAAATGTTAGTTACCCTTGGAAGCTTCTGGACTTTATATTGATGCAATTTTTTAGCCAGATAAAATTGATTTTCCCAAGAAGTCCAAAAACCAAAAAAAAAACAATAGTCCGCACTGGGCACTGGATTATTAGGTTAGTCCAAAAAATTAATAGGAAATGATCTAAATTGGGGCCGAAAGTATGCTAATTTAATATAAATATGGCATGAAACAATCATAAATTATAGATATGTTTGAGACATATCAACCTCATGTTTCTAGTGTGGCCTTGGTTATAACATGAGATCAAGGGCACTTTGTGACACTTGTGACGTGGTTCGCACCGATGACACGTGAGGAATGTGTTCGCTGGATTCCAAGAGGGAACTCATAGACGAGGGGTGCATTTGCGGGGCGGATTTATGTATTGTCAACTCTGAAGGAGCAACAACGCTTGATTTCGCGCCGCCAAGGTTCCCCAATCCCGGCCGAAGTGGCGTAGCTGTTGATTTCGGTAATTAGGGAACACTCACGGGAGATTATAAACTGGATGATAAGGAGAAAATAATTGGAAGTGCCTCGCCGAACTGAATCCGCACTAGTAGAAAAAGGGGCTATGGTCCAGGCCGCCTCAGCCCATTAGTCCCGGTTCAGTCTTGAACCGGGACCAATGTGGGCATTGGTCCCGGTTCGTGAGCCCAGGGGGCCGGCCGGGCCACGTGGGCCATTGGTCCCGGTTCGACTGGACCTTTTGGTCCTGGTTGGTGGGACGAACCGGGACCAAAGGGCCTCCCTCCTGGCCCACCACCATTGGTCCCGGTTGGTGGCTTGAACCGGGACCAAAGGCTCCCCTTTAGTCCCGGTTCATGCCTCGAACCGGGACCAATGAATTGCCTATATATACCCCCTCGCGCAAGAGCAGAGCACAGTGCTCTGTTTTTTCTGGCCGAGGGGGAGAGGCCTTTGTGGTGCTCTAGCTCACCTCCTATGCACATGAGGTGTTCGATGGAATGCCTGAGCCACACTACTTAAGCTTTCTCCTCTCGAAGCTCGACCTCCAAGCTCCATTTTCCTCGAGATTTGTCTAGATTTAGTGGTCCGTCATGCCCCGTCCCCGTCTTCACCGCCGTCGATCACCCGCGCCGATCTCATCACTGACACCACCGTGGTGAGCCTCTTATTCTTATCTTCTTTCTGAAAGGAAAAATATTCTTACTTGTATGTTTAGATAGATACTTGTATCATTTTATTACATTTATTATTGCATCTTATATAGTGCGATGGTTTTGGTATCCGCCCCCGTCGGCCCTCGTCCTGTCTATGATTCGGATTTGGTATGTATATTATCTTTATAACTATTGGTTCATTTATTGTTTATGAAAATTATGCCAACCAACGTGACATAGATTTTATTTATCTAGGATGTATGTGAATCGGAAATGCCAACCGACCTTGTCGAGAGGTTAAATTTAGTTGAAGAAGAAAACAATTTGTTGAAGGAAAAAATAAAAAAAATTGAGGAGGAGAAGATGATATTGGAGTTGCATGTTGCGGATGTCGTCGATGATCACAAGATCAAGATGGATGCAATGTGCTTGAAGATTAGAAAGATTAGAAAATATGCCATTCATACCGAGGCTTGGTATCATTATGCCGTTGGATCAATTGTTACCTTGGTTGCGATTATGATCGCATTTGTTTTCGCATTGAAATGTTTTACATAGTTTCAATGTATGGTTTAATTAATTAGATGCTCTGGAGAGCTATATGTTGTTAGATGAGAACTATGTATGCACTTTGGTTTTAATGTGATGATGAACTTCTATTAATTTGGACACTTAATTATATATAATGCACGCAGATGAACCGGCAATGGATGTACGGTGACAGACACACCCGCGAGTACATTAAGGGCGTGCATGAGTTTCTCGATGCGGCTGAGGCAAACAAGCAGAATGGTTTTATGTGTTGTCCATGCACTGAATGTGGGAATACGAGGTCTTACTCTAACCGGAAAATCCTTCACTCCCACCTGCTTTACAAGGGTTTCATGCCACACTATAATGTTTGGACGAGGCACGGAGAAATAGGGGTTATGATGGAAGACGGCGAAGAAGAAGAGTACGATGACAACTATGTGCCCCCTGAATACGGTGATGCTGCAACGGGGGGAGCTGGTGAAGATCAAGAGGAACCAGACGATGATGTGCCCAATGATGCTGCCACGGGTGAAGCTGCTGAAGATCAAGAGGAACCAGACGATGTGCCCGATGATGATGATCTCCGCCGGGTCATTGTCGATGCAAGGACGCAATGCATTAGTCAAAAGGAGAAGCTTAAGTTCGATCGCATGTTAGAGGATCACAAAAAAGGGTTATGCCCCAATTGCGAAGATGGCAACACAAAGCTCGGTACCGTACTGGAATTGCTGCAGTGGAAGGCAGAGAATGCTGTGGCTGACAAAGGATTTGAGAAGCTACTGAAAATATTGAAGAAGAAGCTTCCAAAGGATAACGAATTGCCCGACAGTACATACGCAGCAAAGAAGGTCATATTCCCTCTAGGATTGGAGGTGGAGAAGATACATGCATGCCCTAATGACTGCATCCTCTACCGCGGTGCATACAAGGATCTGAACGCATGACCGGTATGCGGTGCGTTGCGGTATAAGATCAGACGAGATGACCCCGGTGATGTTGACGGCGAGCCCCTCAGGAAGAGGGTTCCTGCAGAGGTGATGTGGTATGCTCCTATAATACCACGGTTGAAACGTCTGTTTAGAAACGAAGAGCATGCCAAGTTGATGCGATGGCACAGTGAGAACCGAAAGAAAGATGGGAAGTTGAGAGCACCCGCTGACGGGTCGCAGTGGAGAAAAATCGAGAGAAAGTACTGGGATGAGTTTGCAAAGGACCCAAGGAATGTATGGTTTGCTTTAAGCGCGGATGGCATTAATCCAGTTTTTGTAACAGATGATCTTTCGTCCGAAACTCTGATACTTCGAAAGAGATTGTTCGTTTTGTACACGAAGTGCATCCAGTTTTTTCCGTAACCATCTCAACTTTGTTGCACATGCTATGTGGGTGAAATGATGATACCATGCCAACTTTCAACCTTTTCGGAGTTCATTTGAAATGCTTTTCAATTTCAGGGTCTTATAGCTCAAAAAAATCAATAAATGCATGAAAAATAACAAATGAAGTCAGAAAGGGTTGAAAATTGATGATGTGTCTTTGAATGGTGCATTTTGAACACAGAAAAAATATGGAGTTCAAATAAGTTCAAGAAAATGAAATCCCTTTGTAACAGATGATCTTTCGTCCGAAACCCTGATACTTCGAAAGAGATTGTCCGTTTTGTACACGAAGTGCATCCAGTTTTTGCCGTAACCATCTCAACTTTGTTGCACATGCTATGTGGGTGAAATGATGATACCATGCCAACTTTCAACCTTTTCGGAGTTCATTTGAAATGCTTTTCAATTTCAGGGTCTTATAGCTCAAAAAAATCAATAAATGCATGAAAAATAAAAAATGAAGTCAGAAAGGGTTGAAAATTGATGATGTGTCTTTGAATGGTGCATTTTGAACACAGAAAAAATATGGAGTTCAAATAAGTTCAAGAAAATGAAATCCCTTTGTAACAGATGTTCTTTCGTCCGAAACCCTGATACTTCGAAAGGGATTGTCCGTTTTGTACATGAAGTGCATCCAGTTTTTGCCGTAACCATCTCAACTTTGTTGCACATGCTATGTGGGTGAAATGATGATACCATGCCAACTTTCAACCTTTTCGGAGTTCATTTGAAATGCTTTTCAATTTCAGGATCTTATAGCTCAAAAAAGCAAAAGGAATCAATTAAAAAGTTTTTATAAACCTCTAGTATTTTTGAAACTAAACTTATATAAAATTTATGCAACTTAAATTCAGAAAGTATTTTTTGTTCAACACATTAATAGCAAAAAGAATTTAATAGCAAAAAAATAACAAAATTTGTTTTTGATTAAAACAGATATTAAAAATAACCTAAAATTACCAAATAGAGTATAATGATAAAACACTGTAATATTAAGTAGCAGGAAAAAGAATCACTCAAAAATCTAACTTCATAGTAAAGTTATTCATAAACTAGTGATTCACATACATAGAGTACAAATAAAAAAATAAAAAGCAAAAAATAAAACAAAAGAAGAAAACAAAAAAAATTAAATTATAAGTAAAATAAAACTATAAGTATCACTAAAAAACTGTAAGTAATTAAACTAAAATAAAACTATAATATTCTTCAAATTTTTAAAAATTCAAATTTAAACTATTTAAAATTTAAAACTAATGGCACTAACAGAAAGTTTATAATTTTTGTGACCTAATAGCAAAAAGAAATCACTAAAAAACTGTAAGTATTTAGTTTTAAGTAGAAATAAAAAATAAATAGAAAAAATTCTAATTTTATAGTAAAGTTATTCATAAACTAGTGATTCACACAAATTTTTAAAAATTCAAATTTAAACTATTTAAAATTTAAAACTAATGGCACTAATAGAAAGTTTATAATTTTTGTGACCTAAAAGCAAAAAATAAAAAACCAAAAAAATGTAGAAAAAAAATGCCACCTACTGGGCCTCCACGGCCTGAATACGACTAGAAACCCTACATGGGCCAGAATTCAGGCACGCAGCAGGCCCAGTAGGCCCACATGCATTGCAATGACAGGTTAGGCCCGAAAGTCTGCAGTTGAGAGGAGCTCAGGAGGGTGGGCGCAGCAGCGCTTATAAACCACTCCCGAGCCCTCTCAACTAGCGATGTGGGACTAAACTTTTGGGCGCGGGCAGCACAAGGGCATTGGTCCCGGTTGGTGGCACTAACCGGGACTAAAGGGGGCATTGGTCACGGTTCGTGGTGCCACGAACCGTGACCAATGCCCCCCTTTAGTCCCGGTTGGTGCCACCAACCGGGACCAAAGGCCGCCGCTTCCCGCCCTTTGGGCTGCCAAAAATTGGCCTTTGGTCCCGGTTCGTGGCACCAACCGGGACTAAAAGGGGGCATTGGTCACGGTTGGTGCCACGAACCGTGACCAATGCCTTTTCTATATAAACAAAGACTTGGCGTTTTTTCAGATTTCATCGCCAGTTCCCATCCCCGACGACGCCCCGCGCCCCTGCCCGTGCTCGCCGTCGCCCCGCGCCCCTGCCCCGTGCTCGCCGTCGCCGTCGCCCCGCGCCCGTGCCCCGTGCTCGCCGTCGCCGACCCCGAGCCGCCCCGCCGTCGCCCTCGCCCTCGCCCTCGAGCTCCGCCGTCCCCGAACCCCCGAGCTCCTGCCCCGCGCGCCCCCAAGCTCCGCCGTCCGCCGCCGCCGAGCGCGCCCCGCCGTCGCCCTCGCCCTTGCCGATCCCGACCCCGGCCGCCCGCGTCTCCTCCCCGATCCCTCCGGGAGAGGTAGCTAGCTACCGCTCCATCCTCTCCTTCCTTCCTTAATGTGTTCATAGATTTTTTCTGTTTTTTAGAAAAATTAGGAATTTTTTTTCTGTTTTTTAGAAAAATTAGGATTTTTTCTGTTCATAAAATGTATATGTGTATGTGAACAATGTATATGTATATTTTTTTCTAATGTATATGTCTATTTTTTCTGTTCATATATGTGTATATGTGTATGTGAACAATTAGGATTTTTTCTATTTTTTCTGTTTTTTAGAAAAATTAGGATTTTTTCTGTTCATAAAATGTATGTGTATGTGAACAATGTATATGTCTATTTTTTCTGTTCATATATGTGTATATGTGTATGTGAACAATTAGGATTTTTTCTATTTTTTTTCTGTTTTTTAGAAAAATTAGGATTTTTTCTGTTCATATATGTCTATTTTTTCTGTTCATATATGTGTATATGTGTATGTGAACAATTAGGATTTTTTTTCTATTTTTTCTGTTTTTGAGAAAAATAGGATTTTTTCTGTTCATAAAATGTATATGTGTATGTGAACAATCTATATGTCTATTTTTTCTGTTCATATATGTGTATGTGGCTATAATGTATATGTGTAAGAAAGGAGAAAAAGAGGGGAGAAGAGGGTCATCGATAACTTTAGTGAATTTTAGGTTATTTTCATTTTAGGTCATTTTAGGCGGGGAAGAAGGGGAAGAAGAGGGAGAAGAAGAGGGGGTCGAGAGGGGGTCTAGGGTCGCCGAGGGTTCGAGGGTCGTCGTGTTGGAAATATGCCCTAGAGGCAATAATAAAAGCATTATTATTATATTTCCTTGTTCATGATAATTGTCTTTATTCATGCTATAATTGTGTTATCCGGAAATCGTAATGCATGTGTGAATAACAGACACCAACATGTCCCTAGTAAGCCTCTAGTTGACTAGCCCGTTGATCAACAGATAGTCATGGTTTCCTGACTATGGACATTGGATGTCATTGATAACGAGATCACATCATTAGGAGAATGATGTGATGGACAAGACCCAATCCTAAACATAGCATAAAGATCGTGTAGTTCGTTTTGCTGGAGTTTTGCAATGTCAAGTATCTTTTCCTTAGACCATGAGATCGTGTAACTCCCGGATACCGTAGGAGTGCTTTGGGTATACCAAACGTCACAACGTAACTGGGTGACTATAAAGGTAGACTACGGGTATCTCCGAAAGTATCTGTTGGGTTGACACGGATCAAGACTGGGATTTGTCACTCCGTATGACGGAGAGATATCACTGGGCCCACTCGGTAATGCATCATCGTAATGAGCTCAAAGTGACCAAGTGTCTGGTCACGGGATCATGCATTACGGTACGAGTAAAGTGACTTGCCGGTAACGAGATTGAACGAGGTATTGGGATACCGACGATCGAATCTCGGGCAAGTAATATATCGGTTGACAAAGGGAATTGCATACGGGGTTGATTGAATCCTCGACATCGTGGTTCATCCGATGAAATCATCGTGGAGCATGTGGGAGCCAACATGGGTATCCAGATCCCGCTGTTGGTTATTGACCGGAGAGTCATCTCGGTCATGTCTGCTTGTCTCCCGAACCCGTAGGGTCTACACACTTAAGGTTCGGTGACGCTAGGGTTGTGAAGATAAGTATATGCAGTAACCCGAATGTTGTTCGGGGTCCCGGATGAGATCCCGGACGTCACGAGGAGTTCCGGAATGGTCCGGAGGTAAAGAATTATATATAGGATGTGCAGTTTCGGCCATCGGGACAAGTTTCGGGGTACCCGGTATTGTACCGGGACCACCGGAAGGGTCCCGGGGGTCCACCGGGTGGGGCCACCTATCCCGGAGGGCCCCTTGGGCTGAAATAGGAGGGAACCCAGCCCATAGTGGGCTGGGGCGCCAGCCCCCCCAAGGCCCATGCGCCTAGGGTTGGGGGGAACCCTAAGGGGGGCGCCCCCTTGCTTGGGGGGCAAGCCCCCCACCCCTTGGCCGCCGCCCCCCCTGGTAGATCCCATCTACCAGGGCCGGCGCCCCCCCCCTGGCACCCCTATATATAGGTGGGGAGAGGAGGGACTTGCTCCCCACGCATTTGGTGCTTCCCTCTCTCCCTGTTACACCTCTCTCTCTCGTATTACACGGCGAAGCCCTGCTGTCGTGACGCCCTGCATCCACCACCACGCCGTCGTGCTGCTGGATCTTCATCAACCTCTCCTTCCCCCTTGCTGGATCAAGAAGGAGGAGACGTCTCCCGTCCCGTACGTGTGTTGAACGCGGAGGTGCCGTCCGTTCGGCGCTGGTCATCGGTGATTTGGATCACGACGTGTTCGACAACATCAACCACGTTCTAACGAACGCTTCCGCTCGCGATCTACAAAGGTATGTAGATGCATCTCATGACTCGTTGCTAGATGAACTCCTAGATGATCTTGGTGAAACGAGTAGGAAAATTTTTGTTTTCTGCAACGTTACCCAACAGTGGCATCATGAGCTAGGTCTATGCGTAGTTCTTCTTGCGCGAGTAGAACACAATTCGTTGTGGGCGTGGATTTGTCAACCTTCTTGCCGCTACTAGTCTTTTCTTGCTTCAGCGGTATTGTGGGATGAAGCGGCCCGGACCAACCTTACACGTACGCTTACGTGAGACCGGTTCCACCGACTAACATGCACTAGTTGCATAAGGTGGCTGGCGGGTGTCTGTCTCTCCCACTTTAGTTGGAGCGGATTCGATGAACAGGGTCCTTATGAAGGGTAAATAGAAGTTGACAAATCACGTTGTGGCTTTCACGTAGGTAAGAAAACGTTCTTGCTAGAACCCTAATTCAGCCACGTAAAACTTGCAACAACAATTAGAGGACGTCTAACTTGTTTTTGCAGCAAGTGGTTTGTGATATGATATGGCCAAAGTTGTGATGAATGATGAATGATCTATATGTGATGTATGAGATGTTCATGCTATTGTAATAGGAATCACGACTTGCATGTCGATGAGTATGACAACCGGCAGGAGCCATAGGAGTTGTCTTTATTCTTTTATATGACCTGCGTGTCATCAAGAAACGCCATGTAAATTACTTTACTTTATTGCTAAA
The DNA here is from genome assembly GCF_018294505.1 of Triticum aestivum. Lineage (NCBI taxonomy): Eukaryota > Viridiplantae > Streptophyta > Magnoliopsida > Poales > Poaceae > Triticum > Triticum aestivum. The sequence continues at coordinate 782,363,954 of NC_057797.1, forward strand.
CGCGTTAGCCATAGTAGTAGAAGTAATAGTTGGCAAGCAACTTCATGGAGGCACAATGATGGAGATCATGATGATGGAGATCATGGTGTCATGCCGGTGACAGGATGATCATGGAGCCCCAAGATGGAGATCAAAGGAGCTATGTGATAATGGCCATATCATGTCACGTTTATTATTTGATTGCATGTGATGTTTATCATGTTTTGCATCTTGTTTACTTAGAACGACGGTAGTAAATAAGATGATCCCTCATATTAATTTCAAGAAGTGTTCCCCCTAACTGTGCACCGTTGCGAAAGTTCGCTGTTTCAAACCACCACGTGATGATCGGGTGTTTTATTCAGACGTCCACATACAACGGGTGTAAGACAGATTTACACATGCAAACACTTAGGTTGACTTGACGAGCCTAGCATGTACAGACATGGCCTCGGAACACAGAAGACCGAAAGGTCAAGCATGAGTCGTATGAAAGATACGATCAACATGAAGATGTTCACCGACGTTGACCAGTCCGTCTCACGTGATGATCGGACACGGCCTAGTTAACTCGGATCATGTAATACTTAGAGGACTAGAGGGATGTCTAATCTAAGTGGGAGTTCATTATATAATTTGATTAAGATGAACTTTATTATCATGAACATTAGTCTAAAACATTTTACAATATGTCTTGTAGATCAAATGGCCCACGTAGTCCTCAACTTCAACGCGTTCCTAGAGAAAACCAAGCTGAAAGACGATGGCAGCAACTATACGGACTGGGTCCGGAACCTGAGGATCATCCTCATAGCTGCCAAGAAAGATTACGTCCTACAAGCACCGCTAGGTGAAGCTCCCGTCCCACAGAACCTGGACGTTATGAACGCCTGGCAGACACGTGTTGACGACTACTCCCTCGTTAAGTGCGGCATGCTTTACAGTTTAGAACCGGGGCTCCAAAAGCGTTTTGAGAGACATGGAGCATATGAGATGTTCGAAGAGCTGAAAATGGTTTTCCAAGCTCATGCCCGGATCGAGAGATATGAAGTCTCCGATAAGTTCTTCAGCTGTAAGATGGAGGAAAATAGTTCTGTCAGTGAGCACATACTCACTATGTCTGGATTACATAACCGCTTGTCTCAGCTGGGAGTCAATCTCCCGGACGATGCGGTCATTGACAGAATCCTCCAGTCGCTTCCACCAAGCTACAAGAGCTTTGTGATGAACTTCAACATGCAAGGAATGCAAAAGACCATTCCTGAGGTATTTGCAATGCTGAAAGCAGCAGAGGTAGAAGTCAAGAAGGAACATCAAGTGTTGATGGTCAATAAAACCACTAAGTTCAAGAAGGGCAAGGGTAAGAAAGCCTTCAAGAAGGACGGCAAGGAAGTTGCCGCGCCCGGTAAGCAAGCTGCCGGGAAGAAGCCAAAGAATGGACCCAAGCCCGAGACTGAGTGCTTTTATTGCAAGGGAAGCGGACACTGGAAGCGGAACTGCCCCAAATACTTAGCAGACAAGAAGGCCGGCAAAACAAAAGGTATATGTGATATACAAGTAATTGATGTGTACCTTACTAGTGTCCGTAGTAGCTCCTGGGTATTTGATACCGGTGCAGTTGCTCACATTTGTAACTCAAAACAGGGGCTGCGGAATAAGCGGAAACTGGCAAAGGACGAGGTGACGATGCGCGTCGGGAATGGTTCCAAGGTCAATGTGATCGCCGTCGGCACGCTACCTCTACATTTACCTTCGGGATTAGTTTTAAACCTTAATAATTGTTATTTAGTACCAGCTTTGAGCATGAACATTGTATCGGGATCTCGTTTAATTCGAGATGGCTACTCATTTAAATCCGAGAATAATGGTTGTTCCATTTATATGAGAGATATGTTTTATGGTCATGCTCCTATGGTGAATGGTTTATTCTTAATGAATCTCGAGCGTAATGCTACACATGTTCTTAGTGTGAATACCAAAAGATGTAAGGTTGATAATGATAGTCCCACATACTTGTGGCACTGCCGCCTTGGTCACATAGGTGTCAAACGCATGAAGAAGCTCCATGCTGATGGACTTTTAGAGTCTCTTGATTATGAATCATTTGACGCGTGCGAACCATGCCTTATGGGTAAAATGACCAAGACTCCGTTCTCAGGAACAATGGAGCGAGCAACCAACTTATTGGAAATCATACATACTGATGTGTGCGGTCCAATGAGTGTTGAGGCTCGCGGTGGCTATCGTTATGTTCTTACTCTCACTGATGATTTGAGTAGATATGGATATATTTACTTAATGAAGCACAAGTCTGAAACCTTTGAAAAGTTCAAGGAATTTCAGAGTGAGGTTGAGAATCAACGTGACAGGAAAATCAAGTTTCTACGATCAGATCGTGGACGAGAATACTTGAGTCACGAATTTGGCACACACTTGAGAAAATGTGGAATAGTTTCACAACTAACGCCGCCTGGAACACCTCAGCGTAACGGTGTGTCCGAACGTCGTAATCGCACTCTATTAGATATGGTGCGGTCTATGATGTCTCTTACCGATTTACCGCTATCTTTTTGGGGCTATGCTTTAGAGACTGCCGCATTCACTTTAAATAGGGCTCCGTCGAAATCCGTTGAGACGACACCGTATGAATTATGGTTTGGAAAGAAACCTAAGCTGTCGTTTCTAAAAGTTTGGGGATGCGATGCTTATCTCAAGAAACTTCAACCTGAAAAGCTCGAACCCAAGTCGGAAAAATGCGTCTTCATAGGATACCCTAAAGAAACTATTGGGTATACCTTCTACCTCAGATCTGAAGGCAAGGTCTTTGTTGCCAAGAATGGATCCTTTCTAGAGAAGGAGTTTCTCTCGAAAGAAGTAAGTGGGAGAAAAGTAGAACTAGATGAAGTATTGCCTCTTGTACCGGAAAATGGCGCAACTCAAGAAAATGTTCCTGAGGTGCCAGCACCGACTGGAGAGGATGTCAATGATAATGATCAGGATACTTCTGATCTAGCTTCTACTGAAATTCGAAGGTCCACAAGGACACGTTCCGCACCAGAGTGGTACGGCAACCCTGTCTTGAAAATCATGTTGTTAGACAACGGTGAACCTTCGAACTATGAAGAAGCAATGGCGGGCCCGGATTCCGACAAATGGCTAGAAGCCATGAAATCCGAGATAGGATCCATGTATGAAAACGAAGTATGGACTTTGACTGACTTGCCCGTTGAACGGCGAGCCATAGAAAATAAATGGATCTTTAAGAAGAAGACAGACGCGGATGGTAATGTGACCATCTATAAAGCTCGGCTTGTCGCTAAGGGTTATCGACAGGTTCAAGGGGTTGACTACGATGAGACTTTCTCACCGGTAGCGAAGCTAAAGTCCGTCCGAATCATGTTAGCAATTGCCGCGTTTTACGATTATGAAATATGGCAAATGGACGTCAAAACGGCTTTCCTTAATGGTTTCCTTAAGGAAGAATTGTATATGATGCAGCCGGAGGGTTTTGTCGATCCTAAGAATGCTGACAAAGTGTGCAAGCTCCAACGCTCGATTTATGGGCTGGTGCAAGCATCTCGGAGTTGGAACATTCGCTTTGATGAGATGATCAAAGCGTTTGGGTTTACGCAGACTTATGGAGAAGCCTGCGTTTACAAGAAAGTGAGTGGGAGCTCTGTAGCATTTCTCATATTATATGTGGATGACATACTTTTGATGGGAAATGATATAGAACTCTTGGACAGCATCAAGGCCTACTTGAATAAGAGTTTTTCAATGAAGGACCTTGGAGAAGCTGCTTATATATTGGGCATCAAAATCTATAGAGATAGATCGAGACGCCTCATAGGTCTTTCACAAAGTACATACCTTGATAAGGTATTGAAGAAGTTCAATATGGATCAGTCTAAGAAGGGGTTCTTGCCTGTGTTACAAGGTATGAAATTGAGCTCAGCTCAAAGTCCGACCACGGCAGAAGAAATAGAAGAGATGAGTGTCATCCCCTATGCCTCAGCCATAGGTTCTATTATGTATGCCATGCTGTGTACCAGACCTGATGTAAACCTTGCCGTAAGTTTGGTAGGAAGATACCAAAGTAATCCCGGCAAGGAACACTGGACAGCGGTCAAGAATATCCTGAAGTACCTGAAAAGGACTAAGGAGATGTTTCTCGTTTATGGAGGTGACGAAGAGCTCGTCGTAAAGGGTTACGTCGACGCTAGCTTCGACACAGATCTGGATGACTCGAAGTCACAAACCGGATACGTGTATATTTTGAATGGAGGGGCAGTAAGCTGGTGCAGTTGCAAGCAAAGCGTCGTGGCGGGATCTACATGTGAAGCGGAGTACATGGCAGCCTCGGAGGCAGCACATGAAGCAATATGGGTGAAGGAGTTCATCACCGACCTCGGAGTCATACCCAATGCGTCGGGGCCGATCAAACTCTTCTGTGACAACACTGGAGCTATTGCACTTGCCAAGGAGCCCAGGTTTCACAAGAAGACAAGGCACATCAAGCGTCGCTTCAACTCCATTCGTGAAAATGTTCAAGATGGAGACATAGAAATTTGTAAAGTACATACGGACCTGAATGTAGCAGATCCGTTGACTAAACCTCTCCCTAGGGCAAAACATGATCAACACCAGAATTCCATGGGTGTTCGATTCATCACAATGTAACTAGATTATTGACTCTAGTGCAAGTGGGAGACTGTTGGAAATATGCCCTAGAGGCAATAATAAAAGCATTATTATTATATTTCCTTGTTCATGATAATTGTCTTTATTCATGCTATAATTGTGTTATCCGGAAATCGTAATGCATGTGTGAATAACAGACACCAACATGTCCCTAGTAAGCCTCTAGTTGACTAGCCCGTTGATCAACAGATAGTCATGGTTTCCTGACTATGGACATTGGATGTCATTGATAACGAGATCACATCATTAGGAGAATGATGTGATGGACAAGACCCAATCCTAAACATAGCATAAAGATCGTGTAGTTCGTTTTGCTGGAGTTTTGCAATGTCAAGTATCTTTTCCTTAGACCATGAGATCGTGTAACTCCCGGATACCGTAGGAGTGCTTTGGGTATACCAAACGTCACAACGTAACTGGGTGACTATAAAGGTAGACTACGGGTATCTCCGAAAGTATCTGTTGGGTTGACACGGATCAAGACTGGGATTTGTCACTCCGTATGACGGAGAGATATCACTGGGCCCACTCGGTAATGCATCATCGTAATGAGCTCAAAGTGACCAAGTGTCTGGTCACGGGATCATGCATTACGGTACGAGTAAAGTGACTTGCCGGTAACGAGATTGAACGAGGTATTGGGATACCGACGATCGAATCTCGGGCAAGTAATATATCGGTTGACAAAGGGAATTGCATACGGGGTTGATTGAATCCTCGACATCGTGGTTCATCCGATGAAATCATCGTGGAGCATGTGGGAGCCAACATGGGTATCCAGATCCCGCTGTTGGTTATTGACCGGAGAGTCATCTCGGTCATGTCTGCTTGTCTCCCGAACCCGTAGGGTCTACACACTTAAGGTTCGGTGACGCTAGGGTTGTGAAGATAAGTATATGCAGTAACCCGAATGTTGTTCGGGGTCCCGGATGAGATCCCGGACGTCACGAGGAGTTCCGGAATGGTCCGGAGGTAAAGAATTATATATAGGATGTGCAGTTTCGGCCATCGGGACAAGTTTCGGGGTACCCGGTATTGTACCGGGACCACCGGAAGGGTCCCGGGGGTCCACCGGGTGGGGCCACCTATCCCGGAGGGCCCCTTGGGCTGAAATAGGAGGGAACCCAGCCCATAGTGGGCTGGGGCGCCAGCCCCCCCAAGGCCCATGCGCCTAGGGTTGGGGGGGAACCCTAAGGGGGGCGCCCCCTTGCTTGGGGGGCAAGCCCCCCACCCCTTGGCCGCCGCCCCCCCTGGTAGATCCCATCTACCAGGGCCGGCGCCCCCCCCCTGGCACCCCTATATATAGGTGGGGAGAGGAGGGACTTGCTCCCCACGCATTTGGTGCTTCCCTCTCTCCCTGTTACACCTCTCTCTCTCGTATTACACGGCGAAGCCCTGCTGTCGTGACGCCCTGCATCCACCACCACGCCGTCGTGCTGCTGGATCTTCATCAACCTCTCCTTCCCCCTTGCTGGATCAAGAAGGAGGAGACGTCTCCCGTCCCGTACGTGTGTTGAACGCGGAGGTGCCGTCCGTTCGGCGCTGGTCATCGGTGATTTGGATCACGACGTGTTCGACAACATCAACCACGTTCTAACGAACGCTTCCGCTCGCGATCTACAAAGGTATGTAGATGCATCTCGTGACTCGTTGCTAGATGAACTCCTAGATGATCTTGGTGAAACGAGTAGGAAAATTTTTGTTTTCTGCAACGTTACCCAACACGTCGAACATGAGAGGAGGAAGAGGATAAAAAAAGAAGAGGAATAAGAAAAGAAAAAAGAGGAGAATAAAGAATAGAGGAGAAGATCTCCTCTATTCTTTCTTCTCCTCTTTTTTTTCTTCTTCTTCCTCTTTTTTTTATCGGGAACGAGGGTCGTCGAGGGTCGCCGAGCGGTAGAGGAAGAAGAGGATAAAAAAGAAGAGGAAGAAAAAAAAGAGAGGGATCGACGGTCGCCTAGGGGTCGAGGGTCGAGGGTCGAGAAACCCTAAATAGAAAGTATCGTCGGTGTGAGATACATGTACCGTCGGTGTCGGACACTACATCCACATCCCACAAGTGGCGCGGGTTTCGACGCCCACGTCACTTGTGGGACGTGGATGTAGTGTCCGACACCGAAGGCCACATGTATCTCACACCCACGATACTTGCTAGCTATTTAGGGTTTCCTCTACCGAAGAGAAGAGGAGAAATAAATAAGAAGAAGAAAACAGAAGAAAAAGAAGAGGAGAAGAAGAAAGGAATAGTGGAGAAGAAGAGAAAATAGAATATTCTATTTTCTCTTCTTCTCCACTATTCCTTTCTTCTTCTCCTCTTTTGTTTCTTCTTTTTTTCTTCGATCTTCTCCTCTAACTATTCCTTTCTTCTTCTCCTCTATTGGTCGAGGATCGGGAACTAGGGTAGAGGGTCGAGGGTCGTTAAGGGGTCAAGGGTCGAGGGTTTCAGGGTCGTTGAGGGTTCGAGGGGTCAAGAATCGCCGAGGGGTCGAGAGAGGTTTCCTAGTGTCAAAGTATTGAAGAAATCCATGCCTTCATCATTAGCTGGAAGTAACCAGGGCATGTTGGTACGAAGTTCTGCAAAGTTGTTCTAGAATGGAGTCCCGGATAGAATAATCCGCCTTTTGGTACGAATTCAGCAAAGGCCTTCCAAATAGCGATATTCGGAAGGCTCTTGCTGAACTTTGTACCAAAAAGCGAATTATCCTATCTGGGACTCCGTTCCAGAACAACTTTGAAGAGCTTCCTACCATCATGCACATGTTACTTTCGCCTAATGATGAAGACATGGTTTTGTTGAATCCTTTGACACTAGGCAACCTCCCGACCCCAAGGCGATCCTCTCGAACATGAGAGGAAGAAGAGGATAAAAAAGAAGAGGAAGAAGAAGAAAAAGAGGAGAAGAAAGAATAGAGGAGTTCTTCTCCTCTATTCTTTCTTCTCCTCTTTTTTTCTTCTTCTTCCTCTTTTTTTATCGGGAACGAGGGTCGTCGAGGGACATAGATGTAGTGTCGTCGTTGTCGATATATACCCCCTCCCGATAGCTTACTATGATTAGGTAGCTAGTTCTACGTTTGGCACTAATATATCCATCTGTCATGTTTGAATAATAATTGCCATGTTGTAATATTTGTAGAAACTATGGACACCGCCCTAGACGAAGCAACAAAAGAAGCGTTGTTGAGGGAGATAATCGCACAAGGAAGTGATGCCGTCTCGTACTATCTCAACGAAACCGATGGTCTGGAAGGAGAGGGTGAACAAGCTGGCTACGGTGACCTAATGCCGGTGCAAGAAGAAGAACATGAGGACGGCTCCGGTGACCCAATGCCGGTGCAAGAAGGAGACCGTGATGACGGCTCCGGTGACCGAACCGAGTCCGGCCAGGTATATATATTAGTTAAGCCTATGCTGACTAGCTGATTGATGCATTCATTGTTTTGGTATGTACACATATTAATTAAGTCTTTGTTCTTTTTTCTAGCCCTCCGGATCGAGCACAACATTCGGTAAAGAGACGAGGCCCGAAGAAAAAGTTGAGCTCGGATGAAAAGCTTGAGATCACAGCAATCGCGCCCGACGGCCAACCTATTGAACCCCTCCGGACAAAGAGCGCATTTGTTGCTCAGTGCGGGGTTCTGGTTAGGGACAAGATCCCGATAAGCATCCAGCAATGGTTTAAGCCGGCTACAGAAGACCCTGAGGTGTCTTATGTCAATGATATGCAGAAAAATGATCTTTGGACTGAGCTGAAGTCAAATTTCACCCTACCGCCAGAGGATAATCCAGAGAACCCAATTAAAGAGAAATTAATCAAGTCTTTTGCTCTGAAGAGGATGGCAGATCTATTCAGGAGGTGGAAGAAAGAGCTGAATAGGTTTGTCGATAAAAAAGAGACACCAGAATTCAAGGGCAGATATGAGAAGATCAGAGATCACTGGCCCGCATTTGTGGCCTACAAGACATCGGAAAAGAGTAAGAAGATGTCGGCGACAAACAAGCAAAATGCCGCGAAGAAGAAGCTTCACCATCGCACGGGGTCAGGTGGCTACCTCGTAGCCCGGCCTAAGTGGTCCAAGGTTGAGAATGATCTGGTTCATAAAGGGATCGAACCAGAGACAAATAACTGGCCAGACCGTTGCCGGACTTGGTTCTTCGGGGCTGGCGGAACCTTGGACCCTGAAACAGGGAAATGCATTTGGACGAACGAACAAATGGACATACCAGTCAGTAAGCTTAAGCACTATATCGACGCAGCGCAGGAAGGGACATTCTTTCCAGACAGAGAGCACGACGAGCTCACAATGGCCCTCGGGAATCCTGAGCACCCTGGACGGACACGAGGCATGCCAGGCTCCGTTCCGTGGAAGGTTGGGTTTCCGGACGCAGGCGGTTACAAATCCCATGAGAGGAGAAAAAAAGTGCAGCAGACCGAACTGCAGGCACTGCACGCAAGGGTACAAGCGATAGAGGAACGAGAAGCAAATCGCAGCAAACGTACTGCCGAAGCCTCCCCCGAAGCTACCCCGCCATCTCAGCGCAGAAGCAGCGTGGCTTCCACTGAGCTGCTTCAGCTGCAGCATGCCTTGACGGCTCCTGCCAGCTATCCTGTGGATGCTATAACGGAGTCTCAAAATTGCCACCTTATGACGCAATGGATGAATTTGAAGGTCAAGGCGGCTGTTGGCTCTGTTTATCCTACTGAACCCGGCGCAACTTTTCACTGCCGGCCGATTCCAGAAGGATATGCTAGGGTGATGGTGGATGAGATAACGGAGGGATTTGAGGACCTCCAGCTTGACCACCCTACCGGTGAAGGGGAGACTCGGCTGGGGTCTGCTCTGAAGACTCCATGCCTATGGCGGAAGGACCTCATCAACCTTCCGAACTGGACGCCTCCGCCTCCTCCTCCTCCTCCGGCGAGTCAGGGCACTCCGCCTCCTCCACCGCCTCCTCCTCCGGCGAGTGACGATCAGGGCCCTCGGCCGGCTCCTTCTCCGGCGCGTGGCGACACTCCGCCTCCGTCTCCGCCTGCGCCGACGCGCCCGAGCAGCCAGCCTCCTCCTTCTCCGCCTCGTCAGCAAGGGCGGAAGAGACCTGCTGCCGCTCCAGCTGCTCCGGCGGGTCGTAGTCCTTCTCCTCCGCCTCTTAAGCAAGTAAAGAAGACAACCGCTTCGTCTGCTCGGTCGGCGTCTACCAGTACAACCAGAGGCGGGAGGACATACAGATTCGGTCCTTCTCTAAAGACTCCAGAGAAGTTACCATACGAGAAGACCCAGGAGGAGAACGCCGAGATCGCGCGAGAAGAAGTGAGGAAATTCTTTGAAGGGGTGAAAGCAAAGAAACATCCACCTCCGGAGGAGAAGGTAGATCGGGTGAAAGTGAAGCGCACTCTGGCTGCCCTGACAAAACCACCAAAGTCTGATCCGCCGAAAGGAAACTATGACCGCATTATTGGAAAGGAATTTGCCGAAGCGGAGCGGTCGGGAAGTACTGCCAGTGATGAAAGGCTGAAAAAACGATGAGCTGGGAAACAAATTGCCCAGCTTGGCAAACAAGCGAAGCAATCATGCCCCCCGCTCAAGGTGCCTAGCCACAACGTCACTAATGATCCGAGGATGGTGCCCGGTTATAATAATCTTGCAGATTACCTGCCCGACGAAGTACATTATGAACCCATGGACATGCAGATGCAAAGATACGAGTACGGGAAGCCTCTCGTCAAAGATGAAAGATCTCTATCAACGATGATGCGAAGATTGTATGATTGGTACTTGAAAATCTGCAGAGACTCTAGGAGGAGGAGTACTTTGTATGTGAGAGTTAAAAAGGAGCATGACCTCGTTGGAATTGATCTGTTGCCTGTTCCATTTGAGGAGTTCTATTAGTTTTTCAATCAATTGGCCCTCGATAAAACAACGGTCGCCTGCTACTGTCTGTAAGTAGTACTACTTCTGTCATTAAGTTTCTCTATATAGCTTAGCTCTTTCATTGCATGTATTTATAATCATCCTCACTATATTATGCAGATTGAAGATTGTCAAATTGAAGAAAAGACAAGCGGTGATATTGGGTTCATTAACACATATCTCATAGATGCAACTCAGGTTAAATTTCATGCTGCAGAAACCGAGGCCAGCATGCTACAATCGTTGATAATAAATCAAAACAAAGATATAATACTCTTTCCTTACAACTTCAAGTGAGTGTTACTGTCTTGTGCGTATTCGGTTTCCCTTATATATTAGTCAAGGTTATAGTAATGTAATTGATGAGTTATGCATGCGTGTGCAGTTACCACTATATTCTCCTACATATTAAGCTTGAGCAGGTACTAGTAACCGTCTTAGACTCAAGACGAAAAGATCCCAAGGACTATGCAGACATGACTCAAATACTCGAGAAGTAAGTTAAATCGATCATTATCCACCATATCAGCAACTTTGTTCATTTCCTGATATATCAAGTAATTGTTTTCTTTGTCCAGCAGGGTTTGGAGAAAATTCACCAGAAAAGCTCCGGGACTGCCGAAGGAGCTGCAATTTAGACACCCGAAAGTAAGTAGTAGCTATAGTAGCATTTTAAGCGCATCTACTAGTCATTCAAGCGCTAGTTTCATCAATACCATTTGGCATTCTTGCTTATCAATTTGATTAACCTCTATTTCTTGTAAAGTGGTTGTGGCAGGAACAAGGGAATGATTTCTGTGGATACTATGTTTGCGAGTCCATCCGCCACACGACCTGTGAGCGGGGCTGCACTGAGGAACAATATGAAGTACTTAAATAACAACATTCACAATTTTATTTTATTACCATCATTTGTGTTGAGTTTCATTCATTCATATATATATGTATTGACCCCCTTCTTTAAATTAGATGTTTCGGAAGCGGGATGAACTCCTAGCACCAGCTCGCATGCGAGGAATTCAAAAGGAATTGGCGGCATTCTTTCTTGACCATGTGATCCCTGAAGACGGAGAATTCTATGTTAAACCTGAGTCCGTATGATTATATTTGTAAGAGATAATTACTGTATATATGTAGCCGGTAGTGTCAGATAGATATACGAGAGCTTGTTGTTCGACCAATCTCTCGGAGTAGGAGAGGTGGTCGATATCACTTCTCTCGGTATGCATATATGTTCATGACGATCTTCTTTTTCCTTCGTTTGCTTACTAGCTAGCCAGCGTGTCTAGTCCTCTCTATACGTATGTATAGTACGTAGCGTCGACCAAGCACGAACATAAGAGAGGACACTTCTCTATATTAATTATAGCTAGCTAACACAATATATGAAACACCTAAATTAACCCCCCAAAACCCCCAACCCTCCCCCCCTTTCAAAAAAAACTAAAACCCCAGCCACAGAAATGCTGACGCATGGATGCCTATTGGTCCCGGTTGGTGCCACCAACCGGGACCAAAGGGTCTCCTGCCTGGGCTCTGCGCACTGCCCACGTGGAGGGGCTTTAGTCCCGGTTCTGGATTGAACCGGGACTAAAGGGGGGAGGTATTATTACCGATACTTTAGTCCCGGTTCAGGAACCGGGACTAAAGGCCCTTACGAACCGGGACTGTAGGCCCTTTTTCTACCAGTGCCGCATGCCAATGGAGCCATGGATTTCAGAGGCTTTCATGTCTTCTCTATTTTTGTTGCCACCAACCCATCTAGTTCGACCAAGTCTTCTCTGACGCCATCTACTCCGACCTTGTCTCCTCCAGCCATGTGTGTAGATCGGGCCGCTAGGTCGCAAAGAAGAGAAGACTCATGTGAATTACATTGTGATCCATGTGTCTTTCTAGTTTGTGAACTCTACAATGACTATCAATCTAATCTAGTAGGTGTATTTCTTTATGGTGGCACTAATATTTTTTGTTAATTCAGTTGAGTTTTTGATTGATTAGCCTTTTTAGTTTGTTTCTAATTTGGAAACAACTGACAAAAGAAACCATGGTTCTATTATAGACTACAAAAGTAAAATTAAAAAAAATTGAAGTCAAGTGAAGGCAACAAACAACAGTGCTGATGACACCATGGTTTATTACATCGCAAGGAAGCAAACATATACAAACATGAAACACAATAAAATAGGATGGAAACTTAAACTTGACACTTAGCGCCTTTTGTTGCTCCTCTCCTCATGTTGTTCTTCTTCTTGTTGTTGTTGTTCACCCCTACTCTCACGACTCCTTGAACTTCAGAAGATGGACTTCATGTGCACAAAAGAGAGAGGGATAACTATCCATAAAACACGTGAAGATGTGTGTCTTGATCGTCTGTTAAGTTGGGTAAAACTGTAAACACGACGTGGGATAAAATTCATTTTTGTTTCACACCCTCCTTTGTCGTCAATAAAATCAAGTCACAGTGCCCCAAAACCAAACTATAAGTCGTGCGGCCATATTTGCCTTTATATGAAGGCCCTAGCCCGGACTACAGTTATCTCTCTTACGTGTGTCACCAAAGCGGAAACGTTGGACCGTCAGTATCTCCTTGACCGGAAGTTTGTCGTCCAAACTTTGAGGGTCTTGGATGGATTAAAGCGCTGATTGGAAAGTTTATTGAATCCCAGAGTGGATAAGTTGTAGCACGGGGTGGCAGGGTCCCAGTTTCCCTCTCCCAAGACTACCCTGCAGGGTGTCAGTGATATGGTAGGAGGGGCATGTTGTAAACAGGGTTTGTTGGACATGATTGTCCATGGTATGGGTAAAGTGTAAAACCTCCGCAGGATGTTCAATCTATTCGAATGGCCGTGGCCGTGATGAAAGACAATTTATGGTTTAAGGCACTATTTTTAATAAAAATAAATCAAAACATGAGTTCACAAGAGGTAAAGTATTTACAGAGCATAGTATTGGTAATTGGGAAAGTATTTGGTTTAAGGCAAAGAGTATGGCCAATTGGATTTCACTGACTTTACAGTAAGGCCACATGGATTTGTGACGGACTAAGTTATGGCCACTTGGTTTACACTGACATTAATTTAGTGATGGTCGAGTTTGGGGAAAGACTTTAGTGATACTACTTCGCTTGTAAGGTCGTATCATTTTCACAGTCAGTTGGATCGTAATGGCATGAAAGGTCATAGTGTTGTTCTGACCTGATCATGAGAAGGAGTCTCAGTGAGTCAGGTGTAGCAGAGAAGGGGCATTGAGTTGATGGATGGAACAATTCACATATTTTCACTCGTCACGGAAGGTAAAGGGGTAGTTAGTTTCTAGTTTCTTGTGCGTATGTTTGAATAGATAGCGTTACTTTGTGCTTAAGCTTTGTTATTACTTGTTTGCTTGGATGTTATGTAATTTGTTGTGTTGCAAGTATATTCAAAATACTTACCTGGCCTTGCATGTGGTCCGATTCTAGAGAGGATCAGCAAGCTAGATGGTCGCCCCAGCTACTCTTGTGAGTTATGAGGCCCAGCCAAAGTTGTGGACGTCTTCAACATAATCGTCTGCTGCCTTTTAGTCTTTTATTTTCGCTTATTTACATCGGGGAGTTATATGTCGTAGACTTCTGTAATTATGTTGTATACTTTGTATTATTAGTACAGTCATGTTTCGAATTGTGCACGTCTTGGGCTGGCATGTCCAGGCATCTGTCCAACGCCGGTCGGAGTGCCACAGCTACCTCATCACATTTTATTGTTCGGCGTATACTTTGTTCAGTTGTTGCTTTATATATAAAGGTGGTGCAACAGCTTGTTTTAAGATTAGAGCATCTCTAGCAGACTCCTTAAAAGCGGTCAAACCCTTATAATTTTCAGGTTTTAAGGTTTTGGGCGGAAAAAAAAATGTCCATATCAGATCCTGTAAAAGTGGTCTGACCCTTAAATATTTTAAAGGGCACCGAAAACCCGCACCCGAGACCCTTATACCGGTCAAACCTCGCCGCGAAGGATGCGCCGCCGCAATTCTAGCACATACCTCACCGGAATCAGCCGCCGCCGGTTCGATTTGGGGCCGGAGAAGGGTGGGGCGAGGTGGCTGGGATGAGGGCCACCTCGCGGATGTGACCGGCCGTCGTCGGGAGCGTCCAGGGGACGGCGGGGAATGAGGAGGTGAGACGGAGGAGGACGGCGTGGAGCATCTCTGAGAGGAATCTTCATTTTTACAGTGCCGTTTGCATGGTCTGTTCTGCGGGAGGTAAAATCGATTCTTAAAACACGTCTTTTGTGACCCTTATCACGGTTTTAAAAGCCCGCGAAATAAGGAGTATGCTAGAGATGCTTTTATTATACTTAAAATTAGGGAAAGGGGGTGGAGATGCTTTAGAGACTTTTTTTTGGATGGATTAGAGTAGCACCCAAGCCCCTTTCTCTCCGTCCCGTAGCGTGTGAAGAGGGGCTGTTTGGGTCGTGTTGTTTCACTTTATCCACGCCCTAAACCTGAGAGCCTCCGCGCGCGTGGTGCTCGTCAACGTCGAGATTTCCCTGGTAAAGTTTCCCTTTCTTGCATATTCTCTTGGGCTTTCTTTCTCTAATAACAAGGGTACGATAAGAAACTTAATCATCTGGATCTTACTTCAGCCGGAGATGGATGTTCTTGTTGACTAATTCTTGACACTGTGGTCTGGGCGAAGATGGAGGATCCTGATCGTGATATGGAGATGGATGATCCTGATCCTGCTTCTCTTCAAGCAGCGATGGAGGTTCCTATCACAGCTTCTCTAGGGCCCATGGGCCCTCTCCTCCGGAAACTCCATTCCATCGGTCCTGAAGAGTGTCCGCAAGATGAGATCCGTCCTCTCATGGAGTTATTCATCTCCCTGAAGGATCTGTCGGACGACGACGATGCTAGCTTCACCAGCGGATGGTGGATGAAGATTGTTCGGGAGCTTTGCTACGACATGGAGGATCACCTGGACGAGTTCGTTGGGGCCGGCACTGATCTCGATTTTTCAGAACTACTTGCTCGCGCAAAGGATGCGAGTGAAAGACGCCAACGTTTCCAGTGGTTTCCTCTCAAAACCATCAAGCAAGCGGACCGAGGGGGATCCGGGGTCAACTGGCTCACCTCCGAAGCGAACGCCGAGCTGCCAGTTCCGATCTATGGCCGTAGCAAAGCTGGTGTTGTGGAGCTTCCAAACAGACTTGTCGAGCTGCTGGCTTTAGACGGCGACGACAAGCAGACACTCAAGGTGATACCCATAACTGGGTGTGCAGGTACAACCTATCTTCAACACGAATTTCTCCCCCAGGCCCCAGCTATCCTCGTTTCTTCCACCTAGAGCCCCTCGCCCGTCCTTTTGTCCCCATCGGCCCCTCCCCTCTCCTCCCCGGCCGCTGTCGCCGGCGACGAGTTAGGTAGGTGAGGAACCCATCCTTCCTTTAGCGTAGCTTATTTGTGTAGCCTTTTTTGTCCTTAATGGCGTCTTGGGGATTCAGCTTGTTGATTTGGAGGATCCAGCGTCATCTTGGGTGGCCGCCTTCCTCTGGTCAGATCCGTATCTACCCCTCAAAACAACCTCCCTAGTCCCTATGCTAGATCACGCTGCACCTGATTTCCTTTTCTTCCCCCCGGTCTTGGCCTCTTGGGTCAGGAAAGAGATATCTTTTTTTTTGGGAAAAGAGGACTACTCCGACGTCTGCATCAAACGATGCGCACACCCATTTTACTAAATAAAGTATCAACATAGTACCAGATTCAAAACAAGCAGCAGCAAATCAAAAAGAATCAAAACGCCACAACCCACAAAAATAGGGCCAGATGACTAAATACCTATTTTAATATTGGACCATCATTCCAACCGATTGTAAGTATATCGTGCTACCGTCTTCGAGCAGTTGTACCCATAGACCATACACTCCATAACTTCCGCACGGGAAAGAGATATCTCTGCCCATTGTTCTTCTACTTTCTTGTAGCGTGCTTTTTTTTCTCTTTGGATTCCTGCTTCCCTTGCCATCCCTTCAGCCATTTCCACCACAACCATACGAGTTTCCTATGAGGCTAGTCATAGTGGGGAAATAATTTAGACTAATAACATGTTTTTTTTGTCGGGTCAAATATCATGAATATATTACCAGTTTATATTAATACCTTCATAGTAGATAGTGTCATAGGTGTGATAACATAGATACTCCCTCACGAGTAATATAGGAATATCTTTATTTATTATTTTGTAAAGTCATTTTTCATTGGGAAGCGATATGTGATGGTATACTATGTTCTTTTATTTGTCTCTCTTCTCTCTAATTATCTATCACATTATTATTATTTTTATTTACGTGACATTCATCTTACTACCTATGTTTTTTTTCAAGATCTTACTACCTATATTACTCCCACTATAATAACTAGTCTAATATAGAGCTGCCTCTTCTACTCCTTCCTAGTCGGAGCTGGTTGCCTCTAGTCGTTGCATGCCTCTCTTGTTTTATCATGGCAGTGCCTTTTATTTCTCTAGTGATGTTCTTCCTAATTCCATACATCGGAGGAAAACCTTCCCATGTCAAAGCTGTCCTGTTTGGTCGTTGTCGTCCTTCTCTAACCTCCATCTTGGGGGCCCGCCTTTCGGTCATGGGATGCAGTGACTTATCGTCTTCCGCACCGACGTTGCTCAAATGGTTTTTGAAGTTGTTTGTCCATTTAAGGGGCATTTTCCTACAGCTGCTGAAGCTCCTGGATCATCGTCTTCTCCAGCTCCAACTTCCAAGTCTCCTATTCGGCAAACATTCCGAGGCCCCAATCCCGGTCTTCCCCTTCGTTCGCCGGTGGCAGCTAGAGATGGCGTCCGTTCGCGGCGGTCTCTCTGGTCGATGGTGAAGCGGCATGGCTGCCATGTGTCCTACCGTCTGGGTAGCATGTCATTCACAGAAGGCTCATCTCGCAATATGGCATGGCTGACTTTATCAACGTATGCCACCATGTGGGAGTCTCTGCCATGTGGGTAGCGTGTCATTCACAGAAGGTGCTCATCTCCACATGGTGACATACTTTGAGAGTCCCTGCCACGTTTCCCACAAGGGCTGATCTTTCTTTTCTTTTCTCATGCCCTTGTATAATTCTGTGGACTGTAATCTCTCATGGGACCTGTTCGATATTTGGTCTCACTGTTCGTTAATGGAATCAGGTTTTTGCTGTTGAGAAAAACTCGAATTTCATGTTTTTCCTTTTCTATTAATAGAATGTATGTTTTGTCCAAAAAAGAACTAATAGGATATATCAGGTTTCTCATGGAGTTTCCCTTATTTTTCTTCTTTTTGGATTTGCAGGTGCTGGAAAGACAACAGTAGCCAGAACCTTGTTCCACAATCACGGTGGGAAATTTCAGTGCCGCGCTTTCCTAATTGTGTCTCGGAATCCAGACATGAGGGCATTTTTCACCAACATGATCTCACAACTTAAGGCGCCATTACCCCTTGGCTTTCCTGATGTGCCGGACCTTATTGATGCTGTCAGTAAACATCTGCAAGGCAAAAGGTAACTAGAGCAACTCCAACAGCTTCTTCAAAAAATGACTGTAAAATTTTGAGGAAATTGTCCGAGAGCTACTTTTGTCAGTTCCCGTAACTTCCTTCCCCTGAACCTGTTTTTATTTTATTTTTAATTAAACAAAATTAGAAAGTTCCCTAGGACCTGCCAGTCAGTGACATGCGTGGCGGCCACCCGCGAGGGGCGATGCGTCGGTCATTGGCCCGAGGCAGCACGGGCGCGGATGCGGTCAGCGGCAGTGTTCCGACGCATGGCAGTGGTGGCGGCAACATTTCGACATGGGCGGCGGTGGCGGCGGCATTCCGGCAAAGTTCCGGCAGGGTGCACAATGAAGTGTTAGGCGGTTACTAGCCCGCCAAAACTTTACGGGAAGATGGTCTTCCCGTAAACGTGCGGGAAGAAATGGTCAACTTTATAGGATCCTCTATAGTTATGGCCACTTACGGGAGCTGTTGGAGAGGCTTTTTTGTCCGAACTTTCTGTAAGTGACGGTTATTTTAGAGATAGGGGAGCTGTTGAAGATGCTCTTAATCTTTACCATCATTCAAGTAAATACATTGTCTGTCCTAAAAGAAATCACAGAAATATTTCAGATGTTGTTTTGGACTGTTGAGGCCAATTAATACATGAACATCTCTTGTGTTTTTATAGGACATGTGAAATTGTGTGTGTGTGTGTGTGTGTGTGTGTGTGTGTGTGTGTGTGTGTGTGTGTGTGTGTGTGTGTGTGTGTGTGTGTGTGTGTGTGTGTGTGTGTGTGTGTGTGTGTGTGTGTGTGTGTGTGTGTCTAGATATTATAGATTTTTACTAATTTTGTGGACGTATACTAAATTTAGCACATGATTCAGAAAAATTAGGTATTGTAATCATGTATTTCAATATGTAGGTCTGTATATTATTATTTTATTTTAATTCATTGATTTAAAGAGGGACTGCGAGATTAATGGGCAAATGTTTTTTTGTTTTTGTGGTGTCAATATGTCCTTTTTTTGTTCACCTGTCATGTATTTTTAGTATATATTATAAAAACATTACTAATTGTGTGCACAGATGCCTAGCACATTGTCCCAATAAAATATTGGATCTTAACTACTCCCTCCGTTTCACAATACATGCCTTCCATTTCTCAAAATATAGATGTATCTAGACATATTTTAGTATGTAGGTACATCCATTTTTGGACAAATGCAAGTAAGTATTTTGGAACGGAGGGAGTATTCATGTACAGTATGTGTGGTCTCCATATTAGTATGTTACGTTTGACCTAACATAAGACTTGTGCAGGTACTTCATCGTAGTTGATGATTTATGGACTGCATCAGTATGGGATATTATTAGCGGTGTTTTTCCGACTGGTGATCGTTCTAGCAGAGTAATTACAACCACACAAATTGATGATGTAGCACAGGCATGCTGTAGTTATGAGCAAGATTATATATATAAGATGGAACCTCTTAATGATCATGAGTCTAGAAAGTTATTCGTCAGTACAGTGTTTGGCTCTGAAGATGGTTGTCCAACAGATATTAAACCAGTTTTATACGAGATTATCAGGAAATGTGGCGGTTTACCATTAGCAATTGTAAATATGGCCATTCTCTTCGCAGGTGAATCAAACAACGTAATGGAAAAATGGAAGCACATACAGGATTCTTTGCCGTCCACTTCGGACATGATCTGCAATAGTCTTCCACACCTTATGTACAATAGTCTCCCACCTCGTTTGAAGACATGCTTGCTATATCTCAGCATGTATGCACAGGGCTGCGTGATCAAGAAGGATGAATTGGTGAAGCAGTGGGTGGCTGAAGGTTTTCTCGGTCCTGTGGCTGGGAGAGACCCAGAAGAGATTGCTGACGGCTATTTTGATGAGCTTGTCAGCAGAGGAATGGTCCAAGCTGTGGACACCAATAATAACGGCAGGGTGTTGTCTTGTACTGTTCACCAGATGGTACTGGACTTTATTAGGCAGAAATCCATGGAGGAGAATTTCATTATCACTGTGGACTATTTTCAATCAACTCTTGCACTTCCTGACAAAGTTCGCCGATTATCCGTCCAGTTTGGAGGGGTAAAAGGTGCATGCATGCCACAAAGTATCGTAACATCCCAAGTCAGATCACTTATGTTTTGGGGTTTCTTTAAATGTGTACCTTACATTAGGGATTATGGACTTCTTCGAGTTCTGATTCTTCATATTTGGGCTGATCGAGACAAGAAGAGTTTTGACCTCACCACAATCGGGAAGCTATTTCAACTAAAATATCTCAAGATTGAGTGTAATATCACCATCAAGCTTCCAGGCAAGATTCGAAAGCTGCAATACTTGGGTACACTGCAAGTAGATGCAAGATTATCGGCTGTTCCATCAGATATTGTTAATCTGAAGAGATTACTCCACCTCCGCATTCCAAGCGAGTGTATTCTTTCCCGTGTACTTGCCCAACTGACATCTCTTTGCAGTCTGGGGTATTTTGATATCGGCAGTCACTCAGAAGAAAATGTATTGCATCTTGGACGGCTGACCAATCTCCAGGATCTTCAGCTCACATGTTGTACGGTACAGCAAGCAGAAAATCTGGATAGAAATGTGCAACTCCTTGGCTCAATCCTAGAGAAACTCACCGCCTTGCAGTCCCTGACTCTGGTACCAGCTGCTTCAGGCTCCTTTTGTGTAAATATCCCTGAGGATGGCTTCAACATGGCGTGTCCTCCTCCGGATCTGCTTCTTCAGAGGATGGAGCTGTCACGGCGCTGCTGCATCTTCTCCAGCCTACCTGAGTGGTTTGGAGAGCTCAGAAGACTCTGCGTTCTAAAGATTGGAATTAGGGGACTGTCGATGAATGATACTGACATGCTGAAAGGACTCCCTGCCCTCGCTGCCCTTACCTTATATATACAGACAGCTCCTGCTGAAAGGATCTTCATCGATAAGGGAGGATTCCAGGTACTCACCTACTTCAAGCTCATGGGTGCTGCGCCATGCCTGTCCTTTGTGCCAGGAGCAATGGCCAAAGTCCAAAAGCTTACGATGGGCTTCAATTCAAACCAATGGAGACCATATACCTTTGAAACTGTTGGCTTCAGTCACTTGACAGGCCTTAAAGAGGTGACTGTAAAATTAGGAGTTCGGGATGATGAAGAATTTGACATAAAAGCTGCAGAGTCTGCGTTGGAGGCTGCCATTAAGTATCACCCCAATACTCCTATACTCAGAGTACTATTCGTAGATGTGATCTTCTATGGTGGGAAGGAGAATAAGAGTACACAGGCTCAAGGCAAGAGCAAAATCACGGGACGTTCGGAGGAAAATCGGCCGGAGATTAACGTAGCCGACGGCGAGTTCGGCGCCTTCCAGCGCCTCGCCGCTGACTTGCTCCTTCACCTGCTCCCATCCTCCGAAGCCACCGCCGCGCCGACGAGGGACCTCTCCATCGCCTGGACGTGCCGCCTGATCGACACCTTCCTCATCTGCCTCGAGGAGTTCCGCTACATGCTCCTCGGATTTCCCCTCGGGCGGCCCCCGTACGACCTCCTCGTTGCCGACTTCCTTTACCGCGCCATCATGGCGCTTGATCTCTGCAACGCGCTGCGCGAGGGCGTGGACCTGCTCCGCCAGTGGCGCAAGCACCTCGCCATTGCCGCTGCAGCGCTCGCTTCCACGCCGGGCGCCCCGCTTGGGGAGGGCCAGATCCGCCGCGCCCGCAAGGCGCTCACCGACCTCACCATCCGTATGATCCAAGACAAGGACGCCAACGGCGGACAGCGAAGTCACTCCTTCGGCCGGGCCAGCAACGATAAGGACGGCGGGAGGCAGCAGAAGGGCCACCACCGCAGAAGCAGCGGCTCTCGCTTCAGCTCCCTCTCGTGGAGCGTGTCCCGGTCCTGGTCCGCCTCGCGCCAGCTACGGGCCATCGGGGGCAACCTGCCGGTACCCTCCGCGCAGGATGCCACGGGCGGCCTCGCCTCCGCCATGAGCACCATTGGTGTCGTGCTCTTCTTCACAACCTGCTTGCTCGTCGCTGCCATCCCCTGCCAGGACCGCGGTGTCCAGGCGCACTCCGAGGAGTTCAAGAAGAAGGAACGGAAGCACTCACGCGGGCTGCTCAAGGAGATACAACAGATGGAGCGATGGTCCCAGCAGCTCATGGAGATCACGGACGTCCCGCAGTTTCCCCTGAGCGAGGAGAAGGATGCCGAGGTGCGGGGGGCCGCACAGGAGCTCGTGCAGGTGTGTCAGACGCTCAAGGGCGGTCTTGACTCGCTGGAGCGACAGGTGCGCGAGATGTTCCACCAGATCGTGCACACCACGATAGAAATCTACAACTGCTTGAGTATGCCCAACTGTTCAGCTAAGAAGTTTCCTCGGGCCAAACATCGTTACATGTTCATCTAAGCGACAGCCCTCGCCAACGTCGCTCAGTTGTGCTGGATCCGACGGCCACTGACCGAACTTCCTCGACCACCGCGGCATGCCGCTGTACTTTTCCGCGACAATGTGACTGCCATCTACCTCTCCAGCAATCCAGTTAAGCATCAGCGCACTACATACGTCGAGATTGATCTTCACTTTTCCAGAAGCGTGTCGGCACTGGCGATGTCAAAGTCCAGCATGTGTTACTGACGATCGTCTTCAATGCATGAAAGCTACACTTCTTTCATTGCGCTGGCACTGGTGATACTGAGATGATACCCGCACTTTGCAGGAGGAATTGGATGCATTAATTTCTACGACATTTGGCGGTATATATGGAACTTTTAGTATTCTGATTAGCAATATGAGAATCGTGTTTAATACACTACTTGTAAGATAAAATTCTGCGATGGTCTATTGGTGTTCTTTCTTTCCTCGGTTCAGCATTTCTAAGGTCCTCAGTTCCCTGCTTGATTGAAAGCTAGCT
This sequence comes from Triticum aestivum, assembly GCF_018294505.1. Classification (NCBI taxonomy): domain Eukaryota; kingdom Viridiplantae; phylum Streptophyta; class Magnoliopsida; order Poales; family Poaceae; genus Triticum; species Triticum aestivum. The sequence continues at coordinate 782,386,967 of NC_057797.1, forward strand.
AGCTCATGATGAACTAGTATCTATTTTCACTTTCCTTCCAAATAAGTAGCTTAGTATTTACTACTCTCGCTTGTTTATGATGAGTATTTCACTTCTTTATGATGTACTGCTGGCTTGTTTGCCCGGCACACTGCTGCCCTCATGGCTGCTTTGAGACTCTCTTGCTCCTTTCTCAAAATCAATGGAATGAAGGTGAAGTTAGTTTTTTTACTTGGTTGCATCACCTTTTGTGCCTAGTGCTACAAATGCCTATTAATTTTCTTATCGGCAGTGAGCTGATCTGTTATTAGTTCAGTTCAGAGTTTGTGTTCTACGGACGACAGGGTGATGTATGGTTTGTTTTCGTATCCTGTAGTAGAACAGCTTGCCTTCACATTAAGGTCTCAAGCAGACACATTAAGATCCCAAGAATGGCCACCATCAGGTCCTAATCACAATACTAGTATATATGCACTAGCAGTTTCACTTGTCAATTTCTTGTAGTGTCAACAAAGAAATTTCCCAAATCTGAAATTTTAAACAAGTCTAACTATGAATGGCTACAATCGGCCTTCAACTGCGTAATTTTCTCTGTAAAATCGGGTAGGAAGGTCACCTACTAGCCACGTGCCGCCGCCGGCAGCCCTCGCCGTCGCATGTTGGGAGTTCACCAGCTCTGCCCGCTTGGGTACTGCTAATTAGAGCGCCGACGAGCCGCCGTCCACCTCCACCGGAGTAAAAATCCCATCGGAGGGGTCGCCGCCGTAGCTTCCAGTTTCCGTTTTTTTCCGCCTTCCCGTTTCTGTATTCACGACCGTGTGTGGTCTGGCCTGCTGTGGCCCAACTAAGAGAAAGACCAGATGGGCTTATGGCTATTGCTGCCCAAAATGATACATATAGCTCCTAGTTACCACCTGCGGCGCCAGTTAGAGCATCTCTAGCAGACCACTTAAAAACGCCAAACTTAAAGACCACTTAATTCTCAAAAAGAAAACTTAAAGACGCCAAACCCGTTAAATTCCGACGGGTTTATGGTTTCGCATCAATTTTGTGTCCAGAACGGACCCCGTAAAAATTCACAGAACCGTAAACATTTTACAGGCCACCGAAAACGCGAGCCTCAAATCTATATTTATACCGTTTGGAGGGCAATATACATGCCACAAACTGGCCGGAATTCTCCGCTCTCTACACGCGCCACCGTCCGTACCAGAGGGCCCTATCCATCAATTTCTTGCAGCTCCGGTGAAGTCCGGCTTCTCTTTACGTATCCTCGCCTCAATCCGAACCAGCTCGAGAGTGCTCCATCCAATTTCTCACGGCGGCATGCGGCGAGCAGTGCGAAACACCGGCGGGTGAGCTGCAGCTGCGCAGGTGAGCATGCACGAGCAGGCGAGCAATCTGGCGGCGCGGCGCAGGCAGGTGCGTGAGAGCCGGCAGACGAGCTGTGCGGCGAGGACAGGTGTCGCGTCGAAGATCTCAGAGGATATTCTCTTTTACCGCTCGGGTTTGCGGGCGAGCAATCTGGCGACGCGGCGCAAGCAGGTGCGCGAGAGCCGGCGGACGAGCTGTGCGGCGAGGACAAGTGTCGCGGCGAGTATCTCGGGGGATATTCTCTTTTACCGCTCGGGTTTGCGGGCTCTGTTTCGCCGCAGCCAATTTCGACCTTTAAACCGCAGTTTTCTCCATCCTTATCCGGGGTTTAAGGGTCGCGGTTCTAAAGGGGTGTTTTAGAGATGCTCTTAGCGAGGCAACGCTCATGCGCTGGCCAACAACTGTTTGTTCGCTTGGTTCACGGTTGACCGATCAACTGTTTGTTCGTTCCATCGGTCCACGGTTGACCGGTCAACTGTTAGACCATTAAATTTTGGCCAAAAAAACTTAAACTGGACTTTTTTTCGCAAATCTGGAAAATTTTCATGGATTTGAAAAAAAGTTCACGGATTTCGCGAAGTCGAGAAATGTTCATGGATTTAACAAAAAATTACAAGTTCAAAAAGATCCACGAACTTGAAAAAAGTTTACTAATTTGAAAAACATTCACGATTTGATGCATCTCAAATAGAAAGTACACAGATTTGGAAAAAAGTAATTTGAAAAAAATATGAGAATTTGAAAAAAAATATAGCAGATTTGATAAAGTTCACGAATTTTAAATTTTAATTTTTTAAAAAAAATGAAAATGATATAAAAAGGGAAAGGGAAATAAAATGAAAAATATTACAAAAAAAACGCACAGAAAAATCATAGAAATAAAGTAAACCGCAATCATCTAGTAGCTTCCTAAAACCGGAGCTAGCTAGAAGTTTATATGGCCTGGTCCTGTACGTGAGCGCCGCACATGCCTAACAAAGAAAACGGGCAGCGGGGCTGAATAGGAAATGCTTTGCCTATATCTCTTCTACTTTAGGGGAATTGGCGCCTCCACCGACCCTTTTTTCCGCCGGCCAGTTTTTCTATCCCATGTCGGTATTTCAGTGAGAAAACGGTTTTGACGCACTCCAAGGGACACATCACACATCTTCCCTTCCCCGTTCATCTCCCCACTAGTTCCGTCCAAGCTTCCGCCGCCTCCCTCCCGCCATGCGGTGCCACCTACAACCGGCGGGGATTGGAGACCAACGAGATGGCGTCGCACCCGTGGTACTTCACTACCCTGTCCACTAACCCTCTATCCTCCCCCTACCAAGGCATGTGGGGCCCTGGGCGCCCGACCTCTAGGCAATGTCGGGGACGACCAAGGATGGTTGTGCATCCCGGTGCTTCTCTTCTCCATCGATCCACCATCTCCACAAGGTGAATCTTCCCCAAAAAGCACCCCTCACCTCTCGACTCCAACGCTCCACCATCCTCTTCTCTTTGTTTAATTCCTCGATCAGTAACCCTAGAACTTGATGGCTCTGGACTGAGATGTAGACTTCCCGATGGAACACCGGAAATCATAGTCCCATCGGCAGACAAGTTGATTGTTTTGTTGTCCTGTAAATTTATAACTTGTCAACAAAGTTGATGGAGGTCGTGATCGCGACACAATACTGCGTTGGTCCTCCTATATATACGACTTACCGACAAAAGCCAAAGATACACTGAAAACGAGCTAGGGTTTTATCACCGTGGTCTACTCTATCCCGAACGCCGGCATGCACCAGCGAGCGGGAGAGCAGGGTCTCTGGAACCTCTTGCCCTGATGACACTATATCAGGAGAGGGCGGATTAGGTTTTTGGGAAACGCTTCGCGCGACTGCCCAAATTCATCACCATGGGTCATCTACCATCCATGTCAGGTGGCGTCGCATACTGACATCTCTAGCGTCGTCTGCTTTGACCGGTCTTCACCAACGTCGTCGTCAACAACATCTTTTTGCGGTAGCTACAATTACGAAGGAATAGTATGTGTGTCCAGATATGTTCATGACTCTAACTAGGGTTGTTGTTACATGTGCGTTGCCAGTGTGTACATGTTTTCCTGTTCATCTAGTATGCTATTTCCTCCGTCCATGAATAAGTGTACATCTAGGTTTTATCTTAAGTCAAAATTTTAAAACTTTGACCTACTTTATTGGAAAATAGCAGCATTTATGGCACTAAAGTAGTATCACTAGATTTATTTTGAAATGTAGTTTGGTAATATACCAATTTGATGTCATATAATTTACTATTGTTTTTTTATAAAGTTGTTCAAAATTTTAAAACTTTGACTAGAACAAAATGTAGAGGTACACTTATTCGCGGACGGACGGAGTAGACAACTGCATGCTAATAATAGTTTCGATCATAATCTATATCTTGAAATTAATCACGAAATTGCCTAATTTTCCAACACCACAAGGATTCAAATCTTGCTGGTCATATCTACGTCCATCATTGGTCTCCCATTAGACTTGCGCGTGATGCTCCGTGGTGGCGCCGTGGCGGGCATGGACATGTACATCCGGCGTTCATGGTCCATCCATCTTCCACAAGTAGGACAAGGCACTGATGGTGATGGAAGGGAGAGCGACACCGGCCAAAAGGAACGTTCGCGGCATCTCTTCTCCAAAGCGGAAGCCGCTCAGCAAGTAGCCAGCCGTGGTGGACCGTGGACCTGAACAATGACATGCAGTTACGGGTGCCATCCTTTCTCAGTTGTCGTAGCATGCACTATCAGACCATTTAGGCCCACCGCCGGGTTTATTTTCGTCCATGGAAAATGGCCGTCGATCTCAACCTGTATGCGTTGAGTCACGCAAACAAGGCCGGCCGGTCTTCGCCGTGGCTGTGATGCAATATTTACAGTTGCTGCCGTTTCCTTCCGGGTGACAATGACCGAAGAAATCGACATCTCTTCAGAGATTGTGAAATTGCAAAACAGCACACGCAGATCGAGATTATTGCGAATTAGGATGGAGGATGTATATCTTTGTTCTAGATAAAAAAGACATAAATCTGAGGGCCTTTGCCAACGTGCGTCCCTACCCCCGCGTCGCCAGCCCCTGGCGACACGGGGGGCGACCTACCGCGTCGGCCCTAGGCCTCCGGTCCTCTCTCCCTCCTCTTGCCGCCGCCCGAGGCCACGCCGGTGTTGCCTGGCCAGTGACGGCGGCGATGGGGCCCTCCCCCTCGCGCGGTGGTGGCGATCTCCTGTCGGCGGCGGCGGCTCATGGATCGGCGGTGCATCAGCGGCAAGGAGCAGCGGGCGCCCGGCGGCGAGTGTGACGACAACGACAGCGCAGGCGCATTCTCCCCGCGGCCGAGGAGCACCTGTGGCGGCGGCCCAGATCACATGCCTCGTCCGCGGGCCGGCAGATCTGGAGGGCATCTACAGGCGGGCATGGTGGGCCTGACGGCACCGGCTTAGGCACCGCGGTGGTGCCATGGCCGGTCAGGCAGCGGCGGCCTGGATCCATCGTCCAGTCCCCGACAAAGATGGCGGCGATCCGTGCACGAGATGCTTGATGGAGGTCCTTCGAACAGATCCGGGTGAAAACTTGCTTTCGGCTTACTGCCAAAGCCGGCGGTGGCGACGCTATTTTGCGACATTGCCTTCTTGAAGGCATCACCGAGGAGAGTTTCAAAGTCACTGTCTGCTACCTCCGGGGGAAACCCTAAATCAGTTGATCGGAAGACGGCGGCGTTCTTATGTCGTCCCCCTTTGGGAGCGTCGTTCTTGGAGGTGTGCACGGGCTCGAGGGACCAGTGGACCGCATCTTAGGTGGAGCGGTGCTTCATCCTACACATTGATGGCGACGGACCTCGACGGCATGGCGCGGTGCAGATTCGGCGTCCGATATGCGAGGATGGACTTGCGCAGGAGGAAAACGCCTGTCTGGGTCGTGGTGGCGTCGATGGCAGAGAGACCTAGCACGGTAGATGCAACAGTACAGCTCTGAAGATGGATTGGTGGCAGGTGGCTGCGGCGGCCTCATACCCGGTAGGCGTCCGGGTGGAAGAGTGCGCCGGACTGGTGGGTGCCCCATACCCGGCAGGCGTCCTGGTTGGGACCTCGGGTCATAGATGTTAGGTTTGGCTGCGAGGTCTGTTTGGTATTAGGCCTAAACTATCAGCATCCCTACATCAACTGGATAGGAGTTGCGGCAGATGTTGCCTAGACGGTGGCTTTAGTCTTGCTGTTGTATGATTTTGTAAGGTCTTATGTGAATAATTAATAAAGTTGCTGCATGCATCGTCCAGATGCAAAGGCCGAGGGTCCTCCTCCATTTCTAAAATTGAAAAAAAAATCTGAGGGCCTTCTGCACAAAATCTCCTATGAGATGTGAGGCTGGGAATACTAAGAAACTAGAAAGAAAGGTCGACACTCGAGCAAAGCATATCAACAACACCGTGCACAAACGAGAGGAAGTCAGGAAGCAGCCCTCTGAGTCCGCTCGTGCTCATGCTCATGGCGCGCGGAAGAGAGAGCAGATCAACCGCGGCATCTGCCATGCCCGCACACGCACGGCAGCTCCGCCAGCTCGCGCTCATGCTCGTCCACTTCTCAGTGATGCCCCAAGGAGCGCTCTCGCGGGGACTGGGGCTACCCCCGGAGGCAGATCCATCTCGCGGCCGGGAACACTGGGCGAACATGATGTGCAACAGCATCCCCTATCCGTTTGGCATCAGAGGCAGTTCCATACCAGGCTTCGAGGTAACATGTGGGCCAAACAAGGAAGCCATGCTGCCGATCGGCAAGCATAGCTATGAAATCCATGATGTGTCCCTTCAAGGAGGCTTCGTCGTCATCTCTGCCGGACCCATCAGCCAAGTCTGCTACGACCGCAACGGTACACGGACACAGACCACCGGAACCGGTGATATCAGATTGGAGCAGACGCCCTTCTCCAATGCCGCAGGTGGTGCCAACTTGATGGTCTTGAATTGGGCAGTCGGACACGGCACATGCGACCAGGCCTTGACCTACAACTTGGCGTCGCTCCACTGCAACAATAAGAGTGGATGCATTGACGCGCCCAGTGGAGCGGGCTATCTCTGCAAGTGCAACGCAGGGTATGACGGGAATCCGTACGCCGAGGATGGATGTCTAGGTGAATATTTCTTCATCCACCAAAGATATCCATGGCCTATAACATTGAGTACAATTTAACCTGCAGTTTCACATGAAAGCACACAATAGACAGCAGGACAATCAGGTTCAGCAGTATAGGAAATTCTATTACTTAGCCTGATTTTACGAATAGAAATATGCCTCTCTGATTTCTGAAATGAAGTGTTGCACTGTTGGTTTAGATATCAACGAATGCCGAAATTTCGACAGCAACGAATGCAGCCTTTGGGACTTCTGCAACAACACCGAAGGAGGTTTTACTTGCTCGTGTCCCCATAACTGGAACGGTGACGGTTACAGGACAGGGACAGGCTGCAACGAGACACCAAGACCCATCAACTGGAAAAATCAATCTGCTGGTAATATCTAACACTTTATATTTAGATTAGAAAAATCAAACAAAACGTGTATTGCCACAATGTACTTAACATTTCGCAGATATCAAAACCTACAACTAAGCTACTTTTAGGCACAACCTCTGTTGCTCTCTACATGATTTAACATATGGATGCCGTCTCCAATGTATACCTTTGACCGTTGACCTTAACAATTACTCCTACATGTTAAACGAAATTACTTTAAAAGAAAAATAGTAACGAATTAAAGTATTTCTGATGACAGATCTACTTATAACACTTGCACATGAACATCCAAATACTTTCTTGTTTATTAACTTAGTTGTACACGTTTAATAAAGTTGATTGCATGCACCCTATAAGAAAATGTTAAAGGTAAACTCTTGTACTCATCATATCCGTTTTATTTTCAGTTTTTCTTAAGCACACACTTTCATCTTGGTCTCCAAGCTGTACAAATATATCATATATATGTCTATTTTATGGTAGAAGTACCTCAGGTTCTCAAGCACTGATGTAGCCATAGAGGATTAAATTATTAGTGCCACTGATGATTTATGGCTATCTTTTAGGTTTGAGTGTGTGCGCTCAACCTGAAAGGAACCCCTGCACGTACCTAGAGTACTGCAGTGAAGATGAGCAAGGGGTAGTTGCGTGTTATTGTCCTCTAGGCCTGCGTGGCGATGGCAGGCAAAGAGGAAGTGGGTGTCAAAAGCACCACTATCCATTGGGTAACTCACTCAACACACTTGGCATTACCAATTTCATTATTATCTTTTGTTTTTACATCATTCTTATTCTGTTGAGGCAATTCAGATAGACCAGTTCTGCAATGGTGACATATATAAAGCAAAGTAGTATCTTGTTTATATGTATGATAATTCGTAACAGAGTTCATCATGTGGGAGTGTGTGTGTGTGTGTGTGGGGGGGGGGGGGGGCTCACACAAGCATTAGCTGCATCTGCAAAATTTTGGTGCATGAAAAATCGGTGTTTAGCTCCTAGCCCCTCATCTCTACCTTTTTACAGCAGACAACAAAATAAGAAATTCACCAAATTGAAATGTGCATAGAGTGTTGATACATCTACAAGTTTTAGACCCTCTAAAAAAACTTCAAACATACCTTTTCTAACGAAGTGTGTAGCTGTACCCGAGCTCCAAAAATATATGTCCCTATACAGCTCTTAGGATGGCTGATATCAATAGCAAATGAACTACATGCATAAATATTTGACAAGTTTACATAGAGTGTTCATAATTTATGACTATAAGAGAAGGTTACCTAGATCAAACACATCTTCCCTAATGGTTAGTGTTAAGGAGATTTGACAGTTTATGCTTGCCATAAAGATTATATCAATATAGCATCTGCATGGGAGTAATCAAAAGTAACTCGGTAACTATCAGCATTTCAAAACAGATCAAAAAATAGCATGAGCCTACAACAAGTCTAACACCTAGCCGAGGCCTGACAGAAGAATCCTGAGCTCCACAACAATGCCCGCGAGAGGGTAATGGCAAGAAGTTCCGCCGCTGTCCAGTCCGAGCACAAACAAAGGCTTTTACCCGGAGTCCTAGCACATGGACGAGACCCATGATGACATAGGAAACAAGCGGCATCCACAGGCGCAACCGGTGCCAGCGCCAGAAACATGAAGCTTTCACTCAAAAATTCGCGTACACCACCAGGAGGAGTCCCAGTCACCACCGCAACGAGGGTCAGCTCATCCATACCAGCTCTTGGCATTGCTAGAGCAGACCAGAGCTTCTCGCCAGTACACCCTTTGCTGCCCACACGACCATGAGGTGGAGCCACCACTGCCACCATGGAGCCTGCCGGAAAGCCAACCGTGAAGCCAGCAATCTGGGACTTCCGCCCCACCATCCATTCCCCAAGGCACCGCCGACCATCCACATCACAACGCACCTACCCCGGCACAAGCCACCGGGTCTGGGTAGGCGTCTCCACTGTAGGAAGCGCCCACACCTGCTTCCCCAGCCGGTCATAGTGGACCGGGGGATACAACCCAGTGTCTTCCGACGGCCGCCGCCGAGCACGCTCGAACACCGCCATGTCTGCGGTCATCAGCGCCGATCCGACTGATGACACAACAACACCCCAAGAGCCATCCTCGTACCAATGTCACTAACAAGCAGCAACCAAGAAGAGCACAACATGAAGGCAACCAACGCATGCTAAGTCACCCCCCCCCCATACCTGCGCACCACTAGACGTCGTCCATCACCACGATCCAGATATGCGCCGCCCGCCGCCAACGCTAGTGAGCCGGATCACACCGCTACCAAACCACATCAGTCACGTCGGCCTATCTCCTCCCGGAGAGTCCCGAGAAATTCTGCCACCGCCCATGGTGCCAGCGAGGAGAGACACTTGACCGCCTACTCCCTCCGTCCACAAATAAGTGTACTTCTAACTTTTGTCTTAAGTCAAAGTTTTAAAACTTTGACCAACTTTATAGGAAAAAGTAGCAACATTTATGGCACTAAATTACTATCACTAGGTTCGTTTTGAATTGTGCTTTCATAATATATCAATTTGATGTCATATATGTTACTATTCTTTTGTATATAGTTGGTCAAAATTTTAAAACTTTAACTTAGTACAAAAGCTAGAAATACACTTATTAGCGGACGGAGGGAGTATGAGCACCTCCTGGACGCGCCCAACCGCACCTACCGGGAGCAAGAGCCCCATCCCGACTCGGGCCCAGATCCGGACTGCCCAAGCACAAGCCCCAGGTCAAAGCGTATCCTAGGAGAAGGGAGTTCTCCACCGCTGCCCGCAACCCGCCGCCGGACACCAACCATCACCGCCGAAGGCTGCAGTGACGGTGCTAATGACCCGTGCAACCATTGTGAGCTCCACAAACGGTGCCAACATAACCATAGGAGGTCTGAGCCTCTACCAAATGTAGCCGCCACATGTGGGAGCACCTGACCGCCGCCGCGAGCAGCCCCGCGCCCCATGCAGCGCCGACGGCCAGATCTGACCAAACCAAATCAAGCAGGCATGGTTGCGCAACCAACCAACCACCGGCAACGCATCCCAAGGCAAACGGGCCACCACATCGAGTTGCCTGCACCACCAATGGACCCTCCATAGCTACTGCGCCGCCAGTGCGGGACTGGAGGCCATTGAGAGCCAACAACCACCTCCTCCAAATTCAACATGGCAATGGGTACCCGCGAACCCGGCGGGTAAAAACCCTATTAGGGTAAGGATATGGGAAATAAAAATACCCATAGGTTTCTAAATGGGGAAAAAGTTGTACCCATCGGTTTAGGCGGGTACGGGTACGGGAAGGCAATACCCATACCCGTGAACCCGGAAACCCGCATACTACCACACCATGTCAAGTAGGTCACATGTGTCATTGACTAGATTCAAAAAAAAACCCGAGTTACCATGCGCTAAGTACAACTTGTCAAGTAGATTTGTTCTCGTCTTCCTCCTCGCGCCTCCAGCCACCTTCAAAAGGGAAAATGTCCGGGTGCCGTGGTGACTACAAGGTGGTACATGGTCGTGGTCGCGGCTGCACTATGCAACGTCTGGCTACTCCTACGAGAACCTCTGCCAATGACAAGGGCAGAGCATGACAAGCGTCCAATTTGGTGATGCTCTGAACTTAACACGTTTTTTGAATATCTATGTTGCATGAATGTGTTGATGATTGGTCTATTGACGAATGTGTATGGTGTATGATTGGATTATTTGAATGCCTTCATGATTGTTTAGTCAACTTTGAACATGCTGAAATATAAATATCGAGATGGGTATTTTTACCCGCGGGTATTACCCGTACCTAGCCGGGTACGGGTAAGGGAACAATTTAAAACCCGAGGTGCGGGTACGGGTACGGGTTTAGGCGGAAAATATTGAGACGGGTATGGGTTTGGGCACACATTACCCGTACCCATACCCTGCGGGTGCCATGTTGACTCCAGATCCTCAAGTCGCCAAAGGCCACCTCGCACCAGACGTCAGCAGCCCTCGCCGCCCCGCGTGTCGGCAAGCCAGCGAAGCCGCCGCAGCCCTAGCGCCCACCCACGTCACTGGCGCGGTCGGGCACCTCGCTGCCGCTACACCCCACGCGAGTGCCGCGTTCCCAAAGTGGCCTCGCATCCCTCGCTGTGTAGACCACCTGAGAAGGAAGAGAAGCCCCACTGCTACCTACGCCGACCGAGCTTTGCACGCAGGCGCTCGCCGCCAGTGGCGGCGATGGGTAGGTGGGGGGGGGGGGGAGCAGGGTCGAATAGGTTTTTTCTGTTGGTCCCATGGGAACCACTTCAGCTGCCGCCTATTTCCGCGGCTACTTTTCCATAGAATAAGTTTAGGAAATTACATTTTAGCAGCCCCAAATTGAGCATGAATCTTGAATTTCCATGAGACCAAATTTGATTTACAAAATGTAATATTTTCTCACACTGGCTTACAAAAAAAACATGTGGATCAACCAGAAATTTGCAGGGGCACGCATGGGAACACGCACCTGCCCAGCCTGGCTGGCCACCCTATTGCCCCACCATCCACGAAGTCCTTGGATCTTGCACAAGGGCACACCAAGTTTTTTTAGTTTCTGAAACTTCGGTAGTTTCTAATAACTTGCGTTTTTCTTGTTCGCTCGCCCTAAGTTATAGATTTCGACGTTTAGAGTTTTTGGAACTTGTTCGTTTGCTCGCACTAAGTTTCAACGCTTGACACTTAATGAACTTCTAAAAATACATCGAAACAGATCCAAAATGGATCTAATTTGAAAGCACTCGTCACAAGCAACATGAATTTGAAAACAAAACTTAATTTGAACTTTTTGTTGAAAAGATATGAAAAAATTAAATTCTAAAGCTGAAAGAAAACGCATGCGCAAGGGGCTCGGTGCCCCCGCACCCGTGTACCACAAATCCTCTCCGGTCGATCAATTGCAAATATACCCAAGTCAGACAAAGTTTACTGCAGATTTTAGTGTACCAAAATTTCTTCTTACATGACAATCGCATTTGTTCAAAATTCACTGGGTTTTTTTATCATACTTTACAGGTGTGCTTGTGCTAGCAGTTGGCGGTGGCATAAGCCTTATATGTCTAGTGCCTGGTATCATATTTTTCATGCAGACGTTAAAGGCTCGACAGGCTAAGAGGCTCAGGGCGAAGTACTTCAAAGAAAATCGGGGTTTGTTGTTACAACAACTGGTGGACAAAGACATTGCTGAAAGGATGATGTTTAACTTAGAAGAACTTGAGAAGGCAACAAACAAGTTCGATGAGGCCCGTAAACTTGGTGGTGGTGGTCATGGTACTGTGTACAAAGGAATACTATCAAATCAGGATGTGGTTGCCATCAAGAAATCAAAAATTACAATCCAAAGAGAAATCGAAGATTTCATAAACGAGGTTGCCATCCTTTCACAAATTAACCACCGGAACGTCGTGAGGCTATTTGGATGCTGCCTAGAGACACAAGTCCCATTATTGGTTTATGAATTCATTTCAAATGGAACTCTTTCTGATTATCTCCATGTTGAAGGTGCCCTATCCTTGCCTTGGGGGGATCGACTGAGGATTGCTCTTGAAACTGCAGGTGCTCTCGCATATTTGCACTCCTCTGCTTTGACATCCATAATCCACAGAGATATTAAATCTGCCAACATTCTACTGGATCATCGTTTAATTGCTAAAGTATCAGATTTTGGAGCTTCTCGAGGTATCCCTATCGATCAAACAGGAGTTACAACTGCCATCCAAGGTACATTTGGGTACCTAGACCCCGAGTACTACCAAACAAGTAGGCTAACGGATAAAAGTGATGTTTATAGCTTCGGTGTCATACTTGTGGAGTTGCTCACAAGAAAGAAACCATCCACTGGCATGCACTCAGAATGCGGAAGCCTTATTGCACAATTCATCTTGGTGATAAGGCAGGATAAGCTATGTGAGATATTAGATCCTCAAGTCATATCGGAGTGTCTGGAGGCTGCAAAAGATGTTGCATCACTCGCATTGACATGCCTAAGCTTGAAGGGTGAGGATAGGCCAACCATGAGACAAGTGGAGATGGCACTGGAAAGGTTGTTAGTAGCAAATAAAAACACTGCACAAGGGCGTTCAGCCGAGCTAAACTACTCACCAGCTCAAATAAGCAACAATAATGATCACAATAGCAGACAGTATAGCGCCGAGCAGGCACTCTTACTATCAGCAAGCTTTCCTCGCTGATCCGCTTCCCGGTCCCTGTTGCATGCTTCCGAGCACTTCTGCATGTTCAGTTCATGTTCCTTCTGTGTAAGCGAAATGAACTTAATTCTGTGTGCTTTTGCCTGTACTGTTTATTTGGTTAACCTGATATGTTCAGTTTGTAATAAGGCTAGTTTGGTGGCACGCCAGGTTTGCATCCAACTCAGCGGGCCTATTTCCATTTTTTATTATTGTGTTGAATACTGTCTACACTCTTGTAAGTTAAAATTCTTTGATCCTCTATTCTGTTCTTGCTTTCCGCGGTTGAGAAACCATTACATTTCTAAGGTCCTCAGTTTTACTGCCTGAAAGCTAGCTAGCTCATGATGAGCTATCTATTTTGACCTGGTCAGTTTGCCCGGCGTCCCTGCTGCCCTCATGGCTGCTTTAAGACTCCTTACTCCTTTCTCAAAATCAATAAAGTGAAGCCCTAGTCAGCTTGTCTATTTGGAGGAATCACCTTCTGTTTCTAGTGCAACAAATGCCTATTTATTTTCTTCATTCAGTGAGCTGATCTGCTATCAGTTTAGTTCAGAATTAGTGTCCCACTGGAGACAAAGACAGAGCAACGACGTATTTTTGGTGTTCGTATCATGTAGTAGTAAAACAGCTTGAGTTCTGTTCATATTATGATCTCAAGCAGGGACTTTCCACAGAGCATGAAGAATACGAGTTCTCACTAACAGTTTCACTTGTGGTGTCAACAATAAAGACTTCCTAATCTGAAAGTTTGAACAAGTGTAATTAGGAATGGCCACGGTGGGCCTTTTAATTGCGGAATCTCTCGGTAAATTACAGAGAATGGCTCACATAGTTGCTGTGTGCCGAGCCGCCGGCCGCCCTCTCCGTCGCCAATCTGCTGCGGTTTGATGCCTTCTGGTTATGGCCTTGCGCAGGTTGGGGGCTCACCGGTGCTGCTCGCCCAGCTATTGCTAACTGGATCGCCGACGATCCACCGTACGCCGGAGTAAACAGTCCCACCGGAGGAGTAGCTGCCTGAGGTCCCCTGCCGCCTCCGGTCATCAGCGCACGCAAACAGAACAGTCTCGAGCCAACGATGGATTCGCCTCCGGCTTTCACGAGCGTGTGGACTGCTTCGCTGGTTAGCGACAGCGTGCATCCCCAGCTTCCAAGCTGCGTACGTTTGGGCCTGCCCAACATAGCTCGTTTCTGGTTTTGTGAAGGTTAACCCTCCCAAACCGGTTTTCCTTGTTCTCGTCTTTTATTTTGGGGTTTTTCGTCTTTTTCATTCTGTTTTTTCCTTTAAATTTTTCTTTTCTATCCTTTTCATAAATCTTCCCTTTTTCTTTTTTATTTTGTGAACAATTTGCAAATTCGTGAACTTTTTTGAAACCATGAAATATTTAGGAAATCATAGACATATTTAAAAATTCGTGAACATTTTTTTTAAATCCATTAGGATATTTTTAAAAATTCGCGTTTTCTTTAAATTGTTAACATTTCTGAAACTAATGAACGTGTTTTATTCAATCGGCGAACAGTTTTGAATCGATGAACTTTTATCAAAATTTGGGAAGTTTTTAGAAATTCACGACCATTTAAATTTTTTTAGAACATTCTTTCGAAAATTATGAACATTTTCAAAATTCACGCCAAAAAATTGAATACGTGTACTTTTTTATTTTTGCAAACATTCTTTACGAAAATCATGAACTTTTTTTTGAATAAGCAAGCATTTGTTACAAATTCATGAACATTTTTCGAATTTGTAAACATTTTTAAACTCATGAACATTGTCTTGAAACTCGTGATTTTTTTAATGATTTCTTGACCATTTGTTTCAAAATTCATATTTTTTTGGAATTTTTTAACCTTTTTGTAGTCCTGAATTGTTTTAAAGAAGAATAAAAGCAAAATTGGCAAAAGAAACACAAAGCACATCCAGAACCGGGAATGAGCCGGGCCAAAGTGGCGCGACGGGGGT
The DNA here is from genome assembly GCF_018294505.1 of Triticum aestivum. Classification (NCBI taxonomy): domain Eukaryota; kingdom Viridiplantae; phylum Streptophyta; class Magnoliopsida; order Poales; family Poaceae; genus Triticum; species Triticum aestivum. Next base: position 782,402,038 of record NC_057797.1, read on the forward strand.
AAGAGAAGGTGGGTGCTGGCTCGTTCACCAGCGCGCACCACGCTATTTAGGAGCTCCCGCGCCAGCGCGCGGCTATGTGCCGCCCGGACCGATTCCTATCACAGTGTCGCCTGCCGCTGGTGGACTGGGCCAGTGACCACGCATGCTCACGTCACACTGCATCATTGAAGTATTTTCTTTTTTTGTGATTTTTGTTTTCATTTTAAATATTTATTTTTAGTTTTTTTAAAATATTCCAAACATAAATATTTTACAAGAAAAACTTTACACTAAATTTCAAAAAAATCGTTAATCATGCATTTGAAAAATGTTAAACATGTAAAGAAAAATGGTAATCATGTGTTTACAAAATGTATGTAACATTTCAAAAAATGTGCGTGTCATTTTATAAAATGTACAGAAAGTGTTCGCGTAATTCAAAAACAAACCGTACATTGAAAAACAAACGATGCATTTAAGAAATTGTTAACGACATTCAAATTGTTTTCGTATATTTTCAAAGAAATTGTGTAAAATATAATATAAAAAATTCGAGCCATTAAAAAAATATGTGTGAGATTTCAAAGGAGAATTCAAATGATTCAAAAACAATCATGACATTTTGAAAATTATTTATGCAATGTTTAAAAAAACAATTTGTAGGTTAAAAATAGTTTATACCATTAAGAAAATGTACGTGACATATTAAAGAAATAATCATGTATTTCCTATGAATATACATGAAAAAAATAAAAATATCTATACAATGTAAAATTTTATTCATGTAATTTACAAATTTGTTTATTGCCATTTAAAAATGTACAACGTGGATTTGGGATATGTTATTGTGTATTCAAATAATTTTCAAAACATCTTTTTTTAAATGTACATCAAGTATTTGTAAAATGTCCAAAGTGTATCAAAGAAGGTTTCACCTGTGCTCTCAAAAAGTACATTATGTACTCACAAAAAGTGGACATGTGTTAGAAAAAGGAAACTAGATAAAACTAACAAATAAACAAAGTAAATGCAACAAAAACTGAGGAATACGAAGAAAACCAAGAAAGAAACAAAAAAGAACCAAAACTATAAAGAAGAAACAAAAATCTGAAAAATCCTATCTTTTTTTACCTAATAAAGGGAGAACCCAGGTGCTCACGTTCAACACCTCAACCTGCTAGCCACTCTACTAAACAAGGCTTGCTGTTATTTGGTTGCGCCACTTCTGATATTAAGCCATAGCCACGTCATATACTGAGAGCAAAACAGTTTTTTTCTTTTCAAAAAGGAATATATTTTAGAACGCGAATATTTTTCAAAGTTGTGAACTATAAATTTAATATAGAACATTTAAAAATAAAATATTTTTTTGCTTTTTTGAAGCTGAATATTTTTTTAAACACGAACATTTTTTAAAAACTAGGAGGTACTGTAGTGAATGTTTCTTCTGAATTTGCAAACATTTTTAAAAACACAAATATTTTTTGGACTTTGAATTTGGAAAGGCAAACATTTTTTCAAAACATGAATAATTTTTGAAAACTTGGAGGCATTGTAGCTAACTTTTTTTAATCTATACTACTAATATAACTAGGTGAATTTTTTAAATATGCCCTCGAATGCATTGTATTAGTTCGGTTTATTAAACAAGGTATATGGAAGGATTTTTTTTCTCCATCGTGTCTTCATGTACGACCAGCCTCGCTCAGGCCAGTGACACCCGTCACAATGCATAAGGAGTCCAACTACGCCTCAAAAAAATAGGAGTCCAATTAAGATTTCATGGCCTACCTGACACAAACTATTCGGTTTACATGATAACATGGACATATATTATGTGGAGTGCTTTTCCCTATTATATTAGCCGGATGACAAAAAAAAATCTTTGCTCAACGCTCTTGATCTCACCGGACACGAAGGAGACTCAACGATCCAGTTATTGGACCTGGCCAACCTTGGTTAGTGACAACAGATACTGCGACCACCGGCGACGAGGACGCGGAAAGGACAAGCGGAAACATGGGTCTCATGTCATATTGAAATGGAAGATGTGGACCTGAGGATGAGGTATTCGTCATGTTTATTATATTAGGGGCATGAGAATGAGATTTTTAGTCATGCTCAGTGGATAAGGGCGTCTGGGCTGTTTTCACCCGTTGCAAGGCACGGACATTTTTGCTAGTGAAGAAACAAAGTGTAAAGAAGGGCAAAAAAAACCCAAAGAAAACCAGTGAAAACAAAGAATACCAAAGAAAAAACAAAAGAAAACAAAAACTGAAGAAAATCGGAGCGAGTGAGGGAACCTAGAGCGACATTATAGCGGTAGCAAGCGATTGGCTAATGGGTTGGCCCGATTCGCTCACCCGTAGAACCATTACTAATAGGAATCATTATATCCTTCTAAAAAGAGGAATCATTACATGCGAGACATAGCCCTGACGTCTATCGGGGGCTTTTCTTGGGCGCTCGCCCACGTTAACTTTAGGCTAGTCATAGTGGAGAGTAATTTAGACTAATAACATGCATATATTATTAATTTATATTACTATCTTTACAGTGAATACTGCTATAGGTGTGGTAACATAGAGAGCTTTATTTATTATTTTATAGACTTATTTGTCATTGGGAACCGCTATGTGATGATAACATATTACGTTACTCCATTTGTATCTTTTCTCATTAATTACTTGCCACATCATATTTTTTTGCCTATGTGGCATATGCATGTTACTATTTATATTATTCCCACTATAAGCAGACTAGGTGGCCGGTGTATCTGCTTCCGCTCGTTACCAATAAATTGATTGCTACACACGTCTCCCAGCGAGGAAGCGGACAGTTTGTTTCCTTTTTTTTCCTCTTTCAATTTTTTCACTTCATCTTTTTCGGTCTATTGAAGTTGGTGATTCACCCTTCAAAAATTTCAACTCTAAATCATCTTTACCGATGACTCCAGAAAGTTAATTTAATGTTTGGAACCCAAGTCCTCTCGAGAATTTTTAACGAGGATCTGGGTATCATAAGATTCATCGCTAGAGAGGGGGTCATTGGTGAAGAGTACATCATTTTCTTCATTCCTTGCAACTCGTGTAAAAGAAACATTTCTTCAAACGCGGCATTGATCCGCTATGTGTCATTGATTATCACAACATTATCACAAAAAGTATCTAGACACAAGTAGTGAATATGATGCACATTCTTATGAATCTTATCAAGTATGGTGCATTCTACCCCCATAGTTCTTACTCTGCGAAGAATCTCACCGGCACCTACAATAAGTGCTAGTGTTGTAAGGCCTTTACACTAGTATTGCATTTATTATCCGCGTATTGAAAACTGCTAGTACGATAGCACATATCATTGAGGAATATGTATTCACCAATTTCAACCATCTTTTGTATGTCGCTTCTTTAATAGCCAAATATCCTAGCATTGTATTATCTCTCATCCTTTGTTGCAGTATTTCGTGAGTTGTCCTCTCGAAAGACACGATTAGTATAGTTTTATAAAACATGGGGCTTAAAAGAAAAATAATAAGATATATGGCAACAGAAAATTAAACTATGTGCGAGCGGGTAGGTAATGAGCAAGCTCTATGCTCTTCGGCCATGGCGCCAGAAAATGTTTGATGTCCTGCAAGAGCACAGGACACTAGTAGATAATAGGCCTTTGGTCCTAGGCAGATCAGAACATTAGTCCCGGTCGTGCTACGAACCGGGACTAATGGGAGTGTTAGTCCCGGTTCGTGAGGCTAGGACGGCAACCGGGCCTCGGCAGACACCAGTCCCGGTTTGGCTGGGACCTTTAGTCCCGGTTCCAGCCACAGACCGGGACTAAAGATGTTGCAGCCCTTTAGTCCCGGTTTGTGTCTGGAACCGGGAATAAAGGATAGGCAATTAGTCCCGGTTTTAGACACAAACCGGGACTAAAGTTATGCCTATATATGTCGACGACCCCCCCCCCTCTCCTCTGTTTTTTGGCCATGGAAGGGTGGAGATGTAGGCTACTCTGTTTTTTGCCTATACATGCACACGAGGTGTTCGATGAAATGCCGGAGCCACACTTATGCTTTCTCCTCTCCAAGCTCAACCTCCAAGCTACATTTTCCTCAAGATTTGTCTAGGTTTGGCGGTGCACCAGCTACACAAGTGTTCTAAAAGGTTAGCAACTTCATCCTTTCATCTCTCACTTCTAGTTTAGCTCATTTCAAATGCTCTAGAAGTAGAGTGGTTTGTGGGTTTTAGTGGAGGAGTGTATGTGGGAGTTCATTTGATTTAGATGCACAATTTGAGCTCAAATTAACTTCTTAGAGTCTGCACATGTGTAGGGTGCCGTCCCGTCCCTGTCCCCGCCCTCACCGTCGTCGATCGCCCGCGCCGGTCTCATCGCCAGCACCACCGTGGTGAGCCTCTTATTCTTATCTTCTTTTTAAAAGAAAAAATTCTTACTTGTATGATTTTGATAGATACTTATATAAATTTCTTACTTTTATTATTGTTTGTTATTATATGTGGATACTACGTTTGCGAGTTCATGCGCCACTCGACCTCTGAGCGGGGCTACTCTGACCAACAATTTGAAGTACGTAAACAATATTCACAATTTTATTTTATTACCATCAATTGTGTTGAGTTTCATTCATATATATGTATTGACCCCCTTCTTTAAATTATAAGTGAGAGATGTGGCAAGAACTCCTACCACATGATCGCATACGAGCAATTCAAGAGGAATTGGCGAGATTCTTTGTTGACCATGTCATACCTGAACACACAGAGAATACCATATGGAATTGCAAATTGATTTAGGTAGATGATGTCAGGGATCTTAAGAGATGTTATATTGTATATATGTAGTAGCATCAGATAGATATACGAGAACTTGTTGTTCGACCAAGCAAGGAGAAAGAGAGGTCACTGCTCTCTATATATGTTCATGACGATCTTATGTAATGGTTCCTTCATTGCTATATGTAGTAGCTACCGTCGAGTCAAATGAAAAATATTAAATAAAAATGAAACCCTAAATGTAAAATAATTGAAGGGTAAACACAAAAATAAAAGGAGGAAACACAATATGAAAACCCCTAAACCCACCAAAACCCCTAAACCCCTCCTTTAAAAAAAACTCAGCGCCTAGCAGTTGCTGACGTGTGACTGCCTTTTAATCCCGGATGGTGTTACCAACCGGGACTACAGGTCCTCCTGCCTGGGCGCCCCACATCGGCCACGTGGAGCGCACCTGTAGTCCCGGTTCGTAAGCCAACCGGGACTAAGAGTTATGGGCATTAGCCCCGATCGTTTTGTCCCGGTTGCAGAACCGGGACTAAATGCCCTGTGACCGGTTGCATGAAACACTTTTAAGGTAAATAGAGTGTCGAACCCAGAGAGAGCGAAAAGGAAGGACCACCAACCCCATAACTACGTCATCACCGACATAGCCCCGTACACACCCAAAACGGTGTTTGGAAATAGCCTATTCTATAAGTTGATGGGGAAACATAATAAAAAGGAGGTTTTACTAAACTACGAACAGAAAGGTAAAAACAGGAAATATGAACATGCTAAGTTAGTAAGGGTGGTGATGTAGTACTAAGGTACTCTCGAGGGTTCGGAGTCATCACTACTAATATGATTCGCGCAACATATGTGGAGCATAACTCTCTATCATATCCCCAAGCTACTCTTTATGTGTCTAAGTGGGCGGATCCGGGTACATAATACGTTTTACTCTAGGTAACTTCGTATCACGCACGTCACTACCGTAATTTCCCCACTCCTGTTCTCACTGCTGTAATCAAGGGTTTCTTGTGGACACGGCCTCACCAAGGGTTCTCCGTTACTCCCTTACCAAATGCAAAGGAGAGTTAGAGAGGATTTTACTTTCACCTCGAATTACCTCATCATCCTAACCTTTACAAAGACAGCAATATGGTTCATAGACAAACAAGTCAATAATGTCAGCGAGGCCTCCTTGCAACATTCATACATGCTATTAACTCAAACATCAACAGAAGATATTGGATCTCTTAAAGAAATTTAATTCTAATCATAAAAGAGTTCATCCATATCCCCGAGAATAAGTACAACTACTCAACCATGTAGATGGATAACATAGAGCAGAGGATCAAGTTACAAGCCGGCATCAAGATAGGGAAGGAGAAGGCCATGGCGGTGTAGGTCGAGGAGGCACCAGTGGGAGAGATGGTGTTGGCGGTGAGGGTGCTGTGGAGAAGGCAACAGCCTGGAGGCTATCTTGACGCAGTGGTGAAGCCTCCTCTTCCTTCTCCTCATCTTGTCCCTTCTTCTATGGAAGTGCTCTTGGTGCAGCAATGGAGATGGATGTTCATGACGATGGATGATGATGATGATGGCGGCAACAAGGGTTGGAGTGTATATATAGGAGGCCTCTTCGGGTCCCCTCCATTGATGTACACCTTCACTTTGATCCAAGGGCTCTGGATGAGCCAAATCCAATCTCAGTCTCCCTTGATGGCCAAGGAAACGGTCAGAACAAACAAGGACAAAATCCATGAATAATATATAGGCGATTTCGTTCATGTCTAGGTGCGGTACGACCCAGTGCGGTCATATTGTGCTTCATCGAATGCTCTGGACCCCGTTAGTATACCGCTTGTGACTTTTTCATACGAACTCTGATTTGCATGTTCTTTGTCTTGTTGGAATTGCATGAACGATGCCGATGCACGTGTGTTATTAGATCTTGCTTTCCAGCATTTTGCAAAAATACCATTTTTGACATTCCAAATGCGGAAGACTGTTGCTTGGAAGTCCTCCAGATTGAACCCATCCTTGGCATTTTCATAGTGTTTGGCCCTTGGTTGCTCCAAAACGCCCGTAGACACAAAAAACAGTAAAACTAAATTAAAGCACAAACTATGCAATGCTCACAATGAAAAGAGTGAAAACTTGAAATCATGCCTAATGGACATATACTTGGTTCAATGGGACATGATATGTGTAGATAATATGCAACAAATGAGCTTTAAAAATGTGTAAAATATAGGGTCATATACAACAATAGAGCGTCAACATGAAAATGTGGACACTTCGGCGTGACCTAACCCCCTTGGTATTTTGCATGCGTGTGGGATATGACAAGCTAGCTCAGGCCATCGAGATTCTTTTGCAATTTCAAAAACTCGGCTGAGGGCTTCTTTGATTAAAAGGATTTCAAAATGTATTTTGGAAGATTTTAATCCTTTATATGACCTCCACAATAGATTCAAAGGAATTTATTTCCCCTCTCTGAGCAACTACCAACCGAGAAACTTTTGGGTTGTCTATGTACCGCGGCGTAATAACAAGTCCTTGTAGCCTTTCATAACCACTAGATGACCAGTTGCGCCAAATGGCGCAAAGACCCGTTTAAAACCATGTTTGTGTTGAAAATATTTGCATTTTTTCAATAAGTGTATCTTTGAGTTAGTTATGGGGACCTCTCCCAGGTTGACGAACTTCCTTACTAAAATCATTCTTCACCTCAGCCTTTGTACCTTCCTGGAAAACAGAATAATAACACGATTACTCAAAATTAAAACCCTATAAGGGATTATTGCAATACGAAGCTAGCACTGATACACACAAAGACTGGATTGCTCTAACTAAAGTAAGGGATGACCGAACTCATCCAATATCTCAGTCGGGATGGTAAACATAATACGTAAATGATTACTTAAGTAGTTCACTACTTGCTCCAGCGCCCACTTCCTAAAAGATCTCAGCTTCGCACCTAAAGTAGGCCAACAACCGTAGCTATTTTTTAATGAATTTTGGTATGATTGAAGAAAACTCTCACCATATTTTAAGACCCCTTCCAGCCTCCTGCTCTAACAAAACACACATTGTAATTAATCCAGCAACGACTTCATCATAGCAACATAGACATGAATATATATATATATATATATATATATATATATATATATATATATATATATATATTCTACATGCACCAGGATATCAGGATGTGGTGACCTTGGTCTCCATGATCCTTGACATCACAACCATGGAAAGAAACAATTAGCTACTTGACAAAATGACAGCAGCGGCCCAATGTCGAGAAAAGGAGAAGGCACCACAAGACATGCCTTCTTAAATTTTATCAAGGTTATCGATACAAAATAACATAGCTCATGAACAGAATCTAAATAGGCAACCAGGAGCATGTGGGACGGAAATAACTATGTGGCACATGACAGCTAGAGCAGCAAAGAAGAAACATGATTTATTGGCTTACCTATTTTGAATATTCGCAAAAAATTGAATTTCTTTCATCTCAAATCTGTAAGAACACAACTTTTGTAACCCCGTGAGACACCATTGTAATCAAATACCACATGCGTCCTACCATAATGCCATTCATTAAATTATGCCATCACCTGCTGTAAAAATAGGGGAAATAATATTAAGACTTGAACATGACTGAGAGGCTGAACGGGGATTAGTTAAAATAGAAATCTAACCGTGTGGATATCTTTCGCATGGCCACAACGACCTGCATGATAAATGAGAATCCATGAGCTAAACACGAATCAGAAAACCAGCTAACACAATCCACAGGGCCTTCCCTTACTCTCCGCGTGACTTTTAGCTAACCAGGTTCTGAATGAAAGGCAATCACTAGTAGAAAACAGGGCTATGGTCCAGGCCGGCTCAGCCCATTAGTCCCGGTTCAGTTTAGAACCGGGACCAATGTGGGCATTGGTCCCGGTTCGTGAGCCCAGGGGGCCGGCCGGGCCACGTGGGCCATTGGTCCCGGTTCGTCTGGACCTTTTGGTCCCGGTTGGTGGGACGAACCAGGACCAATGGGCCTCGCTCCTGGCCCACCACCATTGGTCCCGGTTGGTGGCTTGAACCGGGACCAAAGGCTTCCCTTTAGTCCCGGTTCATGTCATCAACCGGGACCAATGAGGTGCCTATATATACCCCCTCGCGCAAGAGCAGAGCACAGTGCTCTGTTTTTTTCTGGCCGAGGGGGAGAGGGCTTTGTGGTGCTCAAGCTCACCTCCTATGCACATGAGGTGTTCGATGGAATGCCCGAGCCACACTACTTAAGCTTTCTCCTCTCGAAGCTCGACCTCCAAGCTCCATTTTCCTCGAGATTTGTCTAGATTTAGCGGTCCGTCACGCCCCGTCCCCGTCTTCACCGCCGTCGATCACCCGCGCCGATCTCATCATCGACACCGCCGTGGTGAGCCTCTTGTTCTTATCTTCTTTCTGAAAGGAAAAATATTCTTACTTGTATGTTTAGATAGATACTTGTATCATTTTCTTACATTTATTATTGCATCTTATATAGTGCGATGGTTTTGGTATCCGCCCCCCTCGGCCCTCGTCCTATCTATGATTCGGATTTGGTATGTATATTATCTTTATAACTATTGGTTCATTTATTGTTTATGAAAATTATGCCGACCAACGTGACATAGATTTTATTTATCTAGGATGTATGTGAATCGGAAATGCCAACCGACCCTATTGTCGAGAGGTTAAATTTAGTTGAAGAAGAAAACAATTTGTTGAAGGAAAAAATAAAAAAAATTGAGGAGGAGAAGATGATATTGGAGTTGCATGTTGCGGATGTCGTCGATGATCACAAGATCAAGATGGATGCAATGTGCTTGAAGATTAGAAAGATTATAAAATGTGCCATTCATACCGAGGCTTGGTATCATTATGCCGTTGGATCAATTGTTACCTTGGTTGCGATTATGATCGCATTTGTTTTCGCATTGAAATGTTTTACATAGTTTCAATGTATGGTTTAATTAATTAGATGCTCTGGAGAGCTATATGTTATTAGATGAGAACTATGTATGCACTTTGGTTTTAATGTGATGATGAACTTCTATTAATTTGGACACTTAATTATATATAATGCACGCAGATGAACCGGCAATGGATGTATGGTGACAGACACACCCGCGAGTACATTAAGGGCGTGCATGAGTTTCTCGATGCGGCTGAGGCAAACAAGCAGAATGGTTTTATGTGTTGTCCATGCACTGAATGTGGGAATATGAGGTCTTACTCTAACCGGAAAATCCTTCACTCCCACCTGCTTTACAAGGGTTTCATGCCACACTATAATGTTTGGACGAGGCACGGAGAAATAGGGGTTATGATGGAAGACGGCGAAGAAGAAGAGTACGATGACAACTATGTGCCCCCTGAATACGGTGATGCTGCAACAGGGGGAGATGGTGAAGATCAAGAGGAACCAGATGATGTGCCCAATGATGCTGCCACGGGTGAAGCTGCTGAAGATCAAGAGGAACCAGACGATGTGCCCGATGATGATGATCTCCGCCGGGTCATTGTCTATGCAAGGACGCAATGCATTAGTCAAAAGGAGAAGCTGAAGTTCGATCGCATGTTAGAGGATCACAAAAAAGGGTTATACCCCAATTGCGAAGATGGCAACACAAAGCTCGGTACCGTACTGGAATTGCTGCAGTGGAAGGCAGAGAATGCTGTGGCTGACAAAGGATTTGAGAAGCTACTGAAAATATTGAAGAAGAAGCTTCCAAAGGATAACGAATTGCCCGACAGTACATACGCAGCAAAGAAGGTCGTATGCCCTCTAGGATTGGAGGTGGAGAAGATACATGCATGCCCTAATGACTGCATCCTCTACCGCGGTGCATACAAGGATCTAAACGCATGCCCGGTATGCGGTGCGTTGCGGTATAAGATCAGACGAGATGACCCTGGTGATGTTGACGGCGAGCTCCTCAGGAAGAGGGTTCCTGCGAAGGTGATGTGGTATGCTCCTATAATACCACGGTTGAAACGTCTGTTCAGAAATGAAGAGCATGCCAAGTTGATGCGATGGCATGGTGAGAACCGAAAGAAAGATGGGAAGTTGAGAGCACCCGCTGACGGGTCGCAGTGGAGAAAAATCGAGAGAAAGTACTGGGATGAGTTTGCAAAGGACCCAAGGAATGTATGGTTTGCTTTAAGCGCGGATGGCATTAATCCTTTCGGGGAGCAGAGCAGCAATCACAGCACCTGGCCCGTGACTCTATGTATGTATAACCTTCCTCCTTGGATGTGCATGAAGCGGAAGTTCATTATGATGCCAGTTCTCATCCAAGGCCCTAAGAAACCCGGCAACGAAATTGATGTGTACCTAAGGCCATTAGTTGAAGAACTTTTACAGCTGTGGAATGGAGATGGTGTACGTACGTGGGATGAGAACAGACAGGAGGAATTTAACCTTAAGGCATTGCTGTTCGTGACCATCAACGATTGGCCCGCTCTTAGTAACCTTTTAGGACAGACAAACAAAGGATACCACGCATGCACGCACTGTTTAGATGACACTGAAAGTATATACCTGGACAAATGCAGGAAGAATGTGTACCTGGGCCATCGTCGATTTCTTCCGACCAACCATCAATGTCGAAAGAAAGGCAAGCATTTCAAATGTGAGGCAGATCACCGGAAGAAGCCCGCCATGCGCACCGGTGATCACGTGCTTGCTATGGTCAATGATTTACACTATGTAATCTTTGGAAAGGGTCCCGGTGGACTAGCTGTTCCGAATGACACTAAGGGACACGCACCCATGTGGAAGAAGAAATATATATTTTGGGACCTACCCTACTGGAAAGACCTAGAGGTCCGCTCCTCAATCGACGTGATGCACGTGACGAAGAACCTTTGCGTTAACCTGCTAGGCTTCTTGGGCGTGTATGGGAAGACAAAAGATACACCTGAGGCACGGGAGGACCTGCAACGTTTGCACGAAAAAGACGGCATGCCTCCGAAGCAGTATAAAGGTCCTGCCAGCTACGCTCTTACGAAAGAAGAGAAAGAAATCTTCTTTGAATGCCTGCTCAGTATGAAGGTCACGACTGGCTTCTTGTCGAATATAAAGGGAATAATAAATATGCCAGAGAAAAAGTTTCAGAACCTAAAGTCTCATGACTGCCACGTGATTATGACGCAACTGCTTCCGGTTGCATTGAGGGGGCTTCTACCGGAAAACGTCGGATTAGGCATTGTGAAGCTATGTGCATTCCTCAATGCAATCTCTCAGAAGGTGATCGATCCAGAAATCGTACCAAGGCTAAGGAGTGATGTGGCGCAATGTCTTGTCAGTTTCGAGCTGGTGTTCCCACCATCCTTCTTCAATATCATGACGCACGTCCTAGTTCATCTAGTCGACGAGATTGTCATCCTGGGGCCCGTATTTCTACACGATATGTTCCCCTTTGAGAGGTTCATGGGAGTCCTAAAGAAATATGTCCGTAACCGCGCTAGGCCAGAAGGAAGCATCTCCATGGGCCATCAAACAGAGGATGTTATCGGGTTTTGTGTTGACTTCATTCCTGGCCTTAACAAGATAGGTCTCCCTAAATCGCGGTATGAGGGGAGACTGACTGGAAAAGGCACTCTTGGAAGAGACTCAATAATATGCAGGGATGGATATTCTTGGTCTCAAGCACACTACACAGTTCTACATAATTCTACCTTGGTGACCCCGTATGTCGATGAACACAAGAACAGTCTGCGCTCCAAACACCCGGAGCAATGCGACGACTGGATTACATGTGAACACATCAGGACTTTCAGCAGTTGGTTGGAAACACGTCTCAGAGGTGACAACACTGTTTGCGATGAGTTGTACTTGTTGTCCAGGGGGCCATCGTTGACTGTTTTGACTTACAAAGGATACGAGATAAATGGGAATACATTTTACACGATCGCCCAAGATCAAAAGAGCACCAACCAAAACAGCGGTGTCCGCTTTGATGCAGCAACCGAGAGCGGAAAGGACACATATTATGGTTACATAGTGGACATATGGGAACTTGACTACGAACCTGATTTTAAGGTCCCTTTGTTTAAGTGCAAATGGGTCAATCTGTTAGGCGGTGGGGTACAGGTAGACCCACAGTATGGAATGACAACAGTGGATCTGAAAAATCTTGGGTACACTGACGAACCGTTCGTCCTAGCCAATGATGTGGCACAGGTTATCTATGTGAAGGACATGTCTACCAAACCGAGAAAAAGAAAAGATAAGGAAGCAAATACATCATACGATGAGCCAAAGCGCCACATAGTTCTTTTAGTAAAAAGGGACATCCTGGGAGTGGACGGCAAGACAGACATGTCTGAAGATTATGAAAAGTTTCATGAAATTCCTCCCTTCAATGTCAAGGCTGACCCAAGCATCCTGATAAACAATGAAGATTATCCATGGTTACGGCGCAATAAGAAAATGACACAAGCGAAGAAAAAGTGAAGACTTTCTCCCGCAACTATTATGATGATACCATGCCAAATTTGTAACAGACGAACATGCTACCATTGTCCGTTTTGTACATGCACATGCTATGTGGGTGAAATTATGATACCATCCCAACTTTCAACTTTTTCAGAGTTCATTTGAAATGCTTTCATGTCTTATGGTTCGAAACTTTGATACTTCGAAAGTGATTGTCCATTTTGTACACGAAGTGCATCAAGTTTTTGTCGTAACCCTCTCTACTTTTTGGAACATGCTATGTGGGTGAAATGATGATACCATGCCAACTTTCAACCTTTTCAGAGTTCATTTTGAAATGCTTTCCAATTTCAGAGTCATTTAGCTCAAAGAATGAATTAATAGCAAACAGAATAAACTACAAAACTTTTATGAAAATAAAAACAATCAATTAAAATATTATGTTATGATCAACTAAAATAAAACTATAATATTATTCAATAGCAAAAAGAATATAATTTTTGTGACCTAAAATCAAACTATAAGTATTTAATTGTAAGTATAAATAAAAAATAAATAGCAAAGAAGAAAAAAAATCTATTTTTATAGTAAAGTTATTCATAAACTAGTGGTTCACACAAATTTTATAAAATTCAAATTTAAACTATTCAAAATTTTAAAACTAATGGCACTAACAGAAAGTTTATAATTTTTGTGACCTAAAATCAAAAAGAAATCACTAAAAAACTATAAGTATTTAGTTGTAAGTATAAATAAAAAATAAATAGAAAAAAAATTCTATTTTTATATTAAAGTTATTCATAAACTAGTGATTCACACAAATTTTTAAAAATTCAAATTTAAACTATTCAAAATTTTAAAACTAATGGCACTAACAGAAAGTTTATAATTTTTGTGACCTAAAATCAAAAAGAAATCACTAAAAAACTATAAGTATTTAGTTGTAAGTATAAATAAAAAATAAATAGAAAAAATTCTATTTTTATAGTAAAGTTATTCATAAACTAGTGATTCACACCAATTTTTAAAAATTCAAATTTAAACTATTCAAAATTTAAAACTAATGGCACTAACAGAAAGTTTATAATTTTTGTGACCTAAAAGCAAAAAGAAATCACTAAAAAACTGTAAGTATTTAGTTTTAAGTAGAAATAAAAAAATAAAAAACCAAAAAAATGTAGAAATAAAAAAGAAAAAACCAAAAAAATGCCTCCTACTGGGCCTCCATGGCCTGAATACGACTAGAAACCCTACATGGGCCAGGATTCAGGTCCGCAGAAGGCCCAATAGGCCCACAAGCAGTAGCAAGTTTAGGCCCGAAAGCCTGCATTAGAGAGGAGCTCGAATGGGGAGGCACACCAGCGCTTATAAACCAGTGCCGACGCCCTTCAGCTAGCGATGTGGGACTAAACTTTTGGGCGCGGGGCAGCACAAGGCCATTGGTCCCGGTTGGTGCCACCAACCGGGACTAAAGGGGGCATTGGTCACGGTTCGTGGCACCAACCGTGACCAATGCACCCCTTTAGTCCCGGTTGGTGCCACCGAAAAGAGGCCTTTGGTCTCGGTTGGTGGCACCAACCGGGACTAATGCCCACCTTTAGTCCCGGCTGCTGCCACGAACCGGGACTAAAGGCTCTGCTATATAAGCCCACACTTTGGAAATTTTCGCCAACTGCTCCATTCCCCATCGCCGACGCCGCCAGGCTGCTCGTCCTCCTCGTCGCCATCGCCGCGCCCTGCCCCGTCGTCGTCGCTGCGCCCTACCCCATCGCCGTCGCCGCGCCCTGTCGCTGTCGTCGTCGTCGCGCCCTCCTGCCCGTCGCCGGTCGCCCTGCCCCGAGCTCGCTGCCGTCCGCCCTGCCCCGAGCCCCGCCTCCTCGTCCCCGTCGCCGTGTGCCGCCCTGAGCCCGCGGCCGTCCTCGTCGCCGTGTGCCACCTCGAGCCCGTCGTCCCCGTCACCACGTGCCGCCCCGCGCACGCCGTCCCCGTCGCCGGCATCCCCGAGCCCGCCATCCTCCTTCCCGTCGCTGGCCTTCTCTTCCCGTCGCCGCCCGCCCCCAGTGAGCTCCCCCCTTTCCCATCCCCGTCGCCGACGATGCCACCCATTGCCGCCGCTGCTCTCTGTTCATATATGCAAAAGTTACATTTTTAGAAAATCATCTATATATGTCCAGAAAAGTTCTATATGAATGTGACTATATATATATGTTCAGAAAAGTTCTATATGTATGTGGCTATGTATGTGTATGTGGCTATGTGAATATGCAAAGAAGAGGAGATGAAGAAGATGATATATTTTCTTATTCTTAGGTGTGTCGAGAGGGTCATCGATAACTTTAGTGAATTTTAGGTTATTTTCATTTTAGGTCGTGGGTGTGTCGAGAGGGCGGCCAAGGGGTCGAGGGTCGTCGAACATGAGAGGGGGGGGGTCGAGAACGTCGGACATTCATGAGAGAGGCAAGGAAGAAGGGGAAGAAGAGGGAGAAGAAGAGGAGAGGAAGAAGAGGAAGTCTTCTCTTCTATTCTTTCTTCTCTTCTTTTTTCTTCTTCTTCTTCCTCTTTATTTTATCGGGAACGAGGGTCGTCGAGGGTCGCCGAGCAGTAGAGGAGAAACCCTAAATAGAAAGTATCGTCGGTGTGAGATACATGTACCGTCGGTGTCGGACACTACATCCACATCCTACAAGTGGCGCGGGCTTCGACGCCCACGTCACTTGTGGGACGTGGATGTAGTGTCCGACACCGACGACCACATGTATCTCACACCCACGATACTTGCTATTTAGGGTTTCCTCTACCGAAAAGAAGAGGAGAAATAAATAAGAAGAAGAAAAAATAAGAAAAAAAGAGGAGAAGAAGAAAGGAATAGTGGAGAAGAAGAGAAAATAGAATATATTCTATTTTCTCTTCTTCTCCACTATTCCTTTCTTCTTCTCCTCTTTTTTTCTTCGAGGGTTGGGAACTAGGGTAGAGGGTCGAGGGTCGTTAAGGGGTCAAGGGTCGAGGGTTTCAGGGTCGAGGGTTCGAGGGTTCTATAGGGTCGAGGGTTCCAGCAGGGTCGTCTAGGGGTCGAGGGTTCCAGGGTCGTCGAGGGTTCGAGGGGTCGAGGATCGCCGAGGGGTCGAGAGAGGTTTCCTAGTGTCAAAGTATTGAAGAAATCCATGCCTTCATCATTAGCCGGAAGTAACCAGGGCATGTTTGTACGAAGTTCTGCAAAGTTGTTCTGGAATGGAGTCCCGGATAGAATAATCCGCCTTTTGGTACGAATTCAGCAAAGGCCTTCCAAATAGCGATATTCGGAAGGCTCTTTCTGAACTTTGTACCAAAAAGCGAATTATCCTATCTGGGACTCCGTTCCAGAACAACTTTGAAGAGCTTTGTACCATCATGCACATGTTACTTTCGCCTAATGATGAAGACATGGTTTTGTTGAATCCTTTGACACTAGGTAACCTCCCTACCCCTCGGCGATCCTCTCGAACATGAGAGGAAGAAGAGGGTCGTCTAGGGGTCGAGGGTTTCAGGGTCGTCGAGGGTTCGAGGGGTCGAGGATCGCCGAGGGGTCGAGAGAGGTTTCCTAGTGTCAAAGTATTGAAGAAATCCATGCCTTCATCATTAGCCGGAAGTAACCAGGGCATGTTGGTACGAAGTTCTGCAAAGTTGTTCTGGAATGGAGTCCCGGATAGAATAATCCGCCTTTTGGTACGAATTCAGCAAAGGCCTTCCAAATAGCGATATTCGGAAGGCTCTTTCTGAACTTTGTACCAAAAAGCGAATTATCCTATCTGGGACTCTGTTCCAGAACAACTTTGAAGAGCTTCGTACCATCATGCACATGTTACTTTCGCCTACTGATGAAGACATGTTCTGTTGAATCCTTTGACACTAGGCAACCTCCCGACCCCTCGGTGATCCTCTCGAACATGAGAGGAAGAAGATGGTCGTCTAGGTGTCGAGGGTTCGAGGGTTCTTCTCCTCTATTCTTTCTTCTCCTCTTTTTTTCTTCTTCTTCCTCTTTTTTTTTATCGGGAACGAGGGTCGTCGAGGGACATAGATGTAGTATCGTCGTTGTCGATATATACCCCCTCCCGATAGCTTACTATGATTAGGTAGCTAGTTCTACGTTTGGCACTAATATGTCCATCTGTCATGTTTGAATAATAATTGCCATGTTGTAAATATTTGTAGAAACTATGGACACCGCCCTAGACGAAGCAACAAAAGAAGCGTTGTTGAGGGAAATAATCGCAGAAGGAAGTGATGCCATCTCGTTGTTTCTCAACGAAACCGATGGTCTGGAAGGAGAGGGTGAACAAGCTGGCTACGGTGACCTAATGCCGGTGCAAGAAGAAGAACATGAGGACGGCTCCGGTGACCCAATGCCGGTGCAAGAAGGAGACCGTGATGACGGCTCCGGTGACCGAACCGAGTCCGGCCAGGTATATATATTAGTTAAGCCTATGCTGACTAGCTGATTGATGCATTCATTATTTTGGTATGTACACGTATTAATTAAGTCTTTGTTCTTTTTTCTAGCCCTACGGATCAAGCACAACTTCGGTAAAGAGACGAGGCCCGAAGAAAAAGTTGAGCTCGGATGAAAAGTTTGAGATCATAGCAATCGCGCCCGACGGCCAACCTATTGAACCCCTCCGGACAAAGAGCGCATTTGTTGCTCAGTGCGGGGTTCTGGTTAGGGACAAGATCCCGATAAGCATCCAGCAATGGTTTAAGCCGGCTACAGAAGACCCTAAGGTGTCTTATGTCAATGATATGCAGAAAAATGATCTTTGGACTGAGCTGAAGTCAAATTTCACCCTACCGCCTGAGGATAATCCAGAGAACCCAGTTAAAGAGAAATTAATCAAGTCTTTTGCTTTGAAGAGGATGGCAGAACTATTCAGGAGGTGGAAGAAAGAGCTGAATAAGTTTGTCGAAAATAATGAGACACCAGAATTCAAGGGCAGATATGAGAAGATCAGAGATCACTGGCCCGCATTTGTGGCCCACAAGACATCGGAAAAGAGTCAGAAGATGTCGGCGACAAACAAGCAAAATGCTACGAAGAAGAAGCTTCACCATCGCACGGGGTCAGGTGGCTACCTCGTAGCCCGGCCTAAGTGGTCCAAAATTGAGAATGATCTGGTTCATAAAGGGATCGAAGCAGAGACAATTAACTGGCCAGACCGTTGCCGGACTTGGTTCTTCGGGGCTGGCGGAACCTTGGACCCTGTAACAGGGAAGTGCATTTGGACGAACGATCAAATGGACATACCAGTCAGTAAGCTTAAGCAGTATATCGAAGCAGCGCAGGAAGGGACGTTCTTTCCAGACAGAGAGAACGACGAGCTCACAATGGCCCTCGGGAATCCTGAGCACCCTGGACGGACACGAGGCACGCCAGGATCCATTTCGTGGAAGGTTGGGTTTCCGGACGCAGGCGGTTAC
Source organism: Triticum aestivum (assembly GCF_018294505.1). Lineage (NCBI taxonomy): Eukaryota > Viridiplantae > Streptophyta > Magnoliopsida > Poales > Poaceae > Triticum > Triticum aestivum. The sequence continues at coordinate 782,420,725 of NC_057797.1, forward strand.
AAATCCCATGAGAGGAGGAAAAAAGTGCAGTAGACCCAAATGCAGGCGCTGCAAGCAAGGGTAGACGCGATAGAGGAACGAGAAGCAAATCGCAGCAAACGTACTGCCGAAGCCTCCCCCGAAGCTAGCCCGCCATCTCAGCGCAGAAGCAGCGTGGCTTCCACCGAGCTACTTCAGCCGGAACATGCCTTGACGGCTCCTGCCAACTATCTCGTGGATGCTATAACGGAGTCTCAAAATTGCCACCTTATGACGCAATGGATGAATTTGAAGGTCAAGGCGGCTATTGGCTCTGTTTATCCTACTGAACCCGGCGCAACTTTTCACTGCCGGCCGATTCCAGAAGGATATGCTAGGGTGATGGTGGATGAGATAACGGAGGGATTTGAGGACCTCCAGCTTGACCACCCTACCGGTGAAGGGGAGACTCGGCTGGGGTCTGCTCTAAAGACTCCATGCCTATGGCGGAAGGAGCTCATCAACCTTCCGAACTGGACGCCTCCGCCTCCGCCTCCTCCTCCTCCTCCTCCGATGAGTCAGGGCACTTCGCCTCCTCCACCGCCTCCTCCTCCGGCAAGTGACGATCAGGGCCCTCGGCCGGCTCCTTCTCCGACGCGTGGCGGCACTCCGCCTCCTCCGCCTGCGCCGACGCGCCCGAGCAGCCAGCCTCCTCCTTCTCCGCCTCGTCAGCAAGGGTGGAAGAGACCTGCCGCCGCTCCAGCTGCTCCGGCGCGTCGTAGTCCTTCTCCTCCGCCTCTTAAGCAAGTAAAGAAGACAACCGCTCCGTCTGCTCGGTCGGCGTCTAGCAGTACAACCAGAGGCGGGAGGACATACAGATTCGGTCCTTCTCTAAAGACTCCAGAGAAGTTACCATACGAGAGGACCCAGGAGGAGAACGCCGAGATCGCGCGAGAAGAAGTGAGGAAATTCTTTGAAGGGGTGAAAGCAAAGAAACATCCACCTCCGGAGGAGAAGGTAGATCGGGTGAAAGTGAAGCGCACTCTGGCTGCCCTGACAAAACCATCGAAGCCTGATCCGCCGAAAGGAAACTATGACCGCATTATTGGAAAGGAATTTGCCGAAGCGGAGCGGTCGGGAAGTACTGTCAGTGATCAAAGGCTAAAAGAACGACGAGCTGGGAAACAAATTGCCCAGCTCGGCGAACAAGCGGAGCAATCATGCCCCCCGCTCAAGGTGCCTAGCCACAATGTCGCTAATGATTCGAGGATGGTGCCCGGTTATAGCAATCTTGCAGATTACCTGCCCGACGAAGTACATTATGAACCCATGGACATGCAGATACAAAGATACGAGTACGGGAAGCCTCTCGTCAAAGATGAAAGATCTCTATCAACGATGATGCGAAGATTGCATGATTGGTACTTGAAAATCTGCAGAGACTCTGGGGGAGGAGTACTTTGTATGTGAAAGTTAAAAAGGAGCATGACCTCGTTGGAATTGATCTGTTGCCTGTTCCATTTGAGGAGTTCTATCAGTTTTTCAATCAATTGGCCCTCGATAAAACAACGGTCGCCTGCTACTTTCTGTAAGTAGTACCACTTCTGTCATTAAGTTTCTCTATATAGCTTAGCTCTTTCATTGCATGTATTTATAATCATCCTCACTATATTATGCAGATTGAAGATCGTCGAATTGAAGAAAAGACAAGTCAGTGATATTGGGTTCATTAACACATATCTCATAGATGCAACTCAGGTTAAATTTCATGCCGCAGAAACCGAGGCCAGCATGCTACAATCGTTGATAATAAATCAAAACAAAGATATAATACTCTTTCCTTACAACTTCAAGTGAGTGTTACTGTCTTGTGCGTATTCGGTTTCCCTTATATATTAGTCAAGGTTATAGTAATGTAATTGATGAGTTATGCATGCGTGTGCAGTTTCCACTATATTCTCCTACATATTAAGCTTGAGCAGGGACTAGTAACCGTCTTAGACTCAAGACGAAAAGATCCCAAGGACTATGCAGACATGACTCAAATACTCGAGAACTAAGTTAAATCGATCATTATCCATCATATCAGCAACTTTGTTCATTTCCTGATATATCAAGTAATTGTTTTCTTTGTCCGGTAGGGTTTGGAGAAAATTCACCAGAAAAGCTCCGGGACTGCCGAAGGAGCTGCAATTTAGACACCTGAAAGTAAGTACTAGCTATAGTAGCATTTTAAGCGCATCTACTTGTCATTCAAGCGCTAGTTTCATCAATACCATTTGGCATTCTTGCTTATCAGTTTGATTAACCTCTATTTCTTGTAAAGTGGTTGTGGCAGGAACAAGGGAGTGATTTCTGTGGATACTATGTTTGCGGGTCCATCCGCCACACGACCTATGGGCGGGGCTACACTGACGAACAATATGAAGTACGTAAATAACAACATTCACAATTTTATTTTATTACCATCATTTGTGTTGAGTTTCATTCATTCATATATATATATATGTATTGACCCCCTTCTTTAAATTAGATGTTTCGGAAGCGGGATGAACTCCTAGCACCAGCTCGCATGCGAGCAATTCAAGAGGAATTGGCGGCATTCTTTCTTGACCACGTGATCCCTGAAGACGGAGAATTCTATGTTGACCCGGAGTCCGTATGATTATATTTGTAAGAGATAATTATTGTATATATGTAGCCGGTAGTGTCAGATAGATATACGAGAACTTGTTGTTCGACCAATCTCTCGGAGAAGGAGAGGTGGTCGATATCACTTCTCTCTGTATGCATATATGTTCATGACGATCTTCTGTTTCCTTCGTTTGCTTACTAGCTAGCCAGCGTGTCTAGTCCTCTCTATACGTATGTATAGTACGTAGCATCGACCAAGCACGGACATAAGAGAGGACACTTCTCTCTATTAATTATAGCTAGCTAACACAATATATGAAACACCTAAATTAACCCCCCAAAATCCCCAACCCCCCCCCCTTTAAAAAAAACAAAAACCCCAGCCACAGAAATGCTGACGCGTGGATGCCTATTGGTCCCAGTTGGTGCCACCAACCGGGACCAAAGGGTCTCATGCCTGGGCTCTGCGCACTGCCCACGTGGAGGCCCATCAGTCCCGGTTCTGAATTGAACCGGGACTAAAGGGTCGGGGCATTAGTACCGACACTTTAGTCCCGGTTCAGGAACCGGGACTAAAGGCCCTTACGAACCGGGACTATAGGCCCTTTTTCTACCAGTGAATCCCTCCGTATCTTTGCAATGCCCCTTGAAAATAGAGAATGAGAGTCAATATAGATCAAAATATTGCCAATTCATTACTCACTAACCGGCTACGTATGTTTATAAAATTTAAGGCTCTAAAGGAAAAAAGGCGTGAGAAAATGCTAAACACACACACGAAAAGAGGAACAAAAAGGACAGGAAAAGCAGCCAAAGTATACCTTCAGCTTCAATCGAATGTTCTGATTGAGTTCCTGGCCAAATTGTTCATACATCCTCATCTGCAGCTATCTAAGGCACAAGGCAGTGAGTGGAGAACAAACATTCAAATAAACCACTGTGTGAGTATATAAATGAGACGCATACCCAATCAAATGAGGGAATTAAGCTGGACTGTTTCTTTTCATGTAATACTAACTGAATGACCAATTATAGGAGCAGATGCATTTAAAGCCCTAGTGTGGACAATAGGTATGTCATCTGAATACATTAGAAGCCTACATGGAAATTATATATGAAACGAAGCAATCAATCTAACCATCAAAACTTTAATCCCGAATAAGAGATATCCCATTTGTAAATTATTCAATGATATCAGAAATGGGAGGGTGAAACACACTGGCAAGATGATTCTCGCTGAGAAATCAGGAGCCCAAGGAGAGAGGCCCAAAAGGTCAAGCCATCACCGTCAAGCAACACTGCTTTTTTCGAGCTGATATAATCACTGTTGCCAACTGTGTGACCTTTTTAACGCTCATAATTAGTCTCTCAAATTACCTAATCCTACAATTATTCTCCAAACCCGAGAGCTTGCATCACACACGTATGTGAAGCCTGAAGCGGCCAACCGAGCAAGAAACACTCGGGGAGGACCACCAAGGGAACACAGTTAATACTAAAGATAATACTGTCTATCCAAACTAAACAAAAAACATTGCAGTACAACAGAGAATAATTAGGGACAATTTCACTATGTAAAATGCATTGATAAATATAAAAAAATATGCCTGAAAAGAACCAGATTCAGACGCCTTCAGATATATCAACAAAGTAGCAGTATGCCCAGGAGCAAATATAAAACTTCATGTCACTGTATGGTCCTCTTGCACCGAAATAAAGAGTGATGCTCAAGATAGCTAATCTCAATGTATAGGACCACCCAGGGAACACAGTTAGTTTCATGCTTTCATGTTTATGATCCTGTCATAATATGGTCACAATATGGTCCTGTCGCACTTGAACACCACTGAACCCAGGGCAACAAATTTAGTTTCCAACATTCAGGTTTACACATCCAAAAAATAAGTAGTCTGCAGGTTCAGTTGCAAGATCAAAGTTAAAAGCACCACAAGATTAGATAACACTACATATCCAGAATTCAGTTCAACCCGTCTTTCTCTAACCGGTCAAGGGCCTTAAGAGTTTGAAATGACTCCAATTTATCGTGTAAAGGAACCATCTCAAACAACAAGCCTAATTTTACTCTTGCTATATTTTTCTATGGTTGTCAATACAGCGAGCAGGCGAACCCCAAAACATATAGGCAGCCAACCCGACCGCACAAACACACGAGCTTATGAATGTGTACATACCTTATCATAAAAGACAACAACTACCAATTTTCTGTATGGTGCTCTTGTCCTCAGGAAACAGAAAAGTCAGTTATATACAAGGAACATGTACGCCAGTTAGTAAGGCGTAATTTCAGCGCTAGAAGTAGGAAAGAGAGCTGCAAAAAGCACCCAGTTTTGACAGTTCCAACTACCAATTTTTAGAAAAAGAAAGCAAAACGCAAAACCAAAACAATAGAGAAGCTTTATCAGAGTAGTGCGCAGAAAAAAAATACAGAGTCACGGGTAGATTAAGTCGAATGCATGTGTATCATATTAATAAATAAACGGGGTAAGCACAAATTTACAGAAACTTATGATAACTACAAATATATTGTGCAAGCATGTATTCTGCAGTATGGAAAACACCATCAGTGTTGGATATGGAGCACCTGTACTATCACATACTGAGTAGTAGGTCAGCAGATTCGCTTGCAAATTTCAGTGTTGGATAGGAGTAGCTCCCAGCGTACAATGAAGTTTTCTGACGGTCTATTTTGTTCGCAGTGATTGTTTCCTCCCAGACAAAGCAATCGACCTGGTTGATGAGGCGGGATCTCTTGTCAGGCTATGCCATGCCAAGGTACTACAGATGTTTTCGAATGGTGATGCACCTAAACATTTTCCAAAATGTCTGAATCTGAATTTTGAACCAGACACAAGAACGACGACATCCGCTCCCAGCAATTTGAGACGGTAATATTCTCGTCTACACGTCAACCTGAAATGCACACCTTATAGGAGGACGCTAATTATCTGAATGGTTATAGGCCGGAGAGCTTCGCAGCCAAAGGCTGGAGCTCAAAACCAAGATCATGTGGCTGGTGGACAAGAGCAATGAGGTGAGCAAGGCAGAGGTGGAGTCGGGAGCGTCGGCTGGCCCAATGGTGACGAAGGCGGACATCCAGCACATCGTCGCATCGTGGACCAGCGTCCCAGTGGACGAGTCCAACTGGTCATTCAAGTTTCAAGATGGAGGAGACCCTGCACGGGGGCGTCACCGGGCAGGACGAGGCCGTCAGGGCCATAGGCCGCACCATCCGGCGTGCGCGCGTTGGGCTCAGGAACCCCAACTGGCCGGTGGCCAGCTTCAATTTCGCCAGCCCAACGGGCGTGGGCAAGTCGGAGGCTCGGAGCTGGCCATGGCGCTGGCAACCAGCTACTACGGCTCAGAGGAGGCCATGGTCTAGCTGGACATGAGCGAGTTCATGGAGCATCACACGGTGACCAAGCTCATCGGCTCCCCTCTCGGCTACGTCAGCTGCGGACGAGTCGAAGGCAAGGATGACAGCTCGAAGATAAGGCTGGTGAGGAAGGCAGCTCGAGAGGGCAGATGGGAGAGATGGTGGCGGCAGCTAGAGATGGCGGAGGGGAGAGATGCTGCTCCTCTTCCTCTGTGCAGCCCTCATCTCTAGAGCCGCCGGCGCCATGGGAGGGCTCCTCCGCCTAGGGCCGCGTGCCGGCCAGCCTGCATGTCAGCAATCCTGAAGGCGTCGACACTGAAGACACACCAGAGAGCACTGTAGCGGATCAAGGCATTGCCGGCAACAGGAAGCAAGACGCAGAGCCCGCGCTACGGCCCAAGTCTTCACGGCCCACGAACCTTCCCCAGTGGCTTGCAGGCCCGAACTGGGCCCATTGATCGGGTGTACGTTAAATAGACGTCTCTCTCCCTCGAGAGGAGTTGGCTGGGATTTGGACGGCTGAGGCCATGGCTTGTATCGGATAGAGGTGCGGGAGGTTGGGTGGTTCCTCTACCAAATTTCAAATTCCTAGTTCGATTCATACCAATCCATGGCGAGCGCGAGCAATTCCGGCGAGTAGCTCACATCTGGTATCAGAACCTCCGTCCTGGAGCTTCCCATCCACCCCCACCGCACGCGCTACAGCGACCGACGGCGACGCCAGGCGATGGAGGAACTCAGCCCCAAGAGCCGCTCCGTCTACGAGCTGCTTCGTCACGAGTTCGCCGACGACCTGGATCGGAAGCTGAAGACTCAAGGTGAGACGCTCCTCCAATCCATGGGCAAAATCATCGACGCGAACAACACCATCCTCGACAAGCTCATGACCGCGCGGGCGGACCGCATCCGGGACGAGATCGCCCTCGACCTGGAGCAGTTGAGGACGGATCTGTATAAGCACGAGGAGACTGAGCCGGATCCGGAGGCCGTGTAGCGACCCGACCCGAATGGATCAAGTCTCTGTGCTCCGGTGTCATCCCTGGATCAGTAATGCTGACACCACACAGTACTTCGAAGGATTTATAGCAGAGTAGCAATCACACACTTATTACATCGGTGTCTCAAAAGAGAACTTATTACAATAAATATGGCTTAAGGCCATCTAATATCGATAACAGCGGAAGACTTGGAAGATAAATGGGTCCATCAACTCCAACGGCATCACTGAGTATAGAACCACGACCTAAAAGCACCTTACTCGTCGTCTGAAAAGTCTGCAACATGAAAGTTGCAGCCCGAAAACGGGTCAGCACATGGAATATGCTGGCAATTTAACACATAGAGAGTAATGGAATGAAACAGCTATACTATATGCATATTTGGCTGATGGAAAGCTCTATGGTTACTGTTTTGCATAAAGCCGGTTTTTCCCTACTGCAAAGGAATGAATTTATTTAACTATCATGGTAGTTGAACATCGAGAATGGTTGACAGCATTCCGATCCCAATTAAGTGAACAATTAAAACCCAACAATGTTAATTAGAAGTAACATGATGAGATTCACATGATATTCAAGTACTAGATACTCAAGATGTCCATAACCGGGGACACGGCTAATCATGATTAGTTTATTACACTCTGCAGAGGTTTGCGCACTTTTCCCCACAAGACTCGATTGCCTCCGTTGGGTTTCTCGCACTACACGGTGTTTGAGAAACGGATGACCGAGACACAGTCTTTCAGAAGCGCTAGCACCTTACGATGGATAGACCGGTACACCTACTTTCCCCTACATCTGCTAGTCTACCCTGTAAGAGTTCGCACGACTTAATCAACTATGACAGAGCCCATATTAGCTTGTGGCTGCACACGGAAGTTTCTAGCATGAAAGATCTTATGATCCCTTTGAGCCTGGGTGGCGGTCCAAAGAAAAACAGGCAAGTCCTGATAGACATCAGGTGCCTCAGTCCACCCAGATGTGTGTTTAAGTTGCCACCTTAGATAAACCCTTAAAATGATCACACTCACATCTGTCATGGATATCACTCACCCAATCCACGTCTACTAGCATAGCATGGCATAATAAGCAAACGTAGAAGTAACTCCCAAAGGTTTCATAATAAACAGGTAATAGGTACTACCTCATCTACTTCCCATCTCACAATTTAATTAGATCATAATCATGCAATGTGTGAGGATTGATCTAATGCAATAAAACTGGGTTGTAGAAAAGGTATGATCAAAGTGTTACTTGCCTTGCTGATGATCCGCGAGTCCTAGAGATTCGAAGTAACAGGCGGCGCAATCCGGGTAATCTATCGCAGACAAACAACAAGCATACAATAAGTACTCATCCAATGCACAGGTAAAACTCGAACAAGAGATCGAACCAGATAGTTCAACTTAAGAACTCCGGTTGCAAAGAGAGAAAGAACCGAACAAAGCAACGGAAAACAAACGGCGGAAGAAAACAACTCGGTTCTAGCAAGTTGAAACTAGGTCAAGTTTTACAGTAGCAAAAATTTATTTAAGTTGATTAGTTGGAACGGCGGTTTCGAAACGAAACTCCAGGCGCTTGAATCACCTGATTCTGATAAACGAGCGAGAAGATAAACTAGAACAAAGATCGGATCTGAGATCGCGATCGCGGAATAAATCCGACGAAAAGAAAAATAAGAACGGTTAAACAAACGGGCGTTCGTCAACCGGGAATAACCGGTGATCACGTTCGTTAGGGCGAACGGTCCGGCGAACGGTCTCTAGGCAACTAAACCGGAAAAGAAAACGAAACCGATCTAGGGTTTCGGAAAAGAAAACCGGAACAACGAAACGAAAAGAAAACCGGAACGGTTTATAAGAAAAACCGAACCGAGGGGAGAAAGAGAGGCGCGGCGTGGGGCTACCTCGGCGAGGGCTCCGGCGAGGGGCGGCGTCGGCGGCGGTAGGGAGGCGGCGGCGCTAGGGGCGACGGCGGCGCGGCTTGGGGCGCGGGGTGGGGGCGTGGGGTGGTGTGGGAAAAAGGGGGGGGGGTGTTGGTATTTAAAGGGAGGAGGGGGGGAAACTTGGGGGAGGGGCCAAGAAAAAGAGGAGGAGAGGAGTCCTACTAGGACTCCTGCTTGGCGGCGGTGGTGGCTTGGCACGCGGGCGCGCGCGTGGTGGCCGGCCTGGCCTGCGGCTGGGCCTTGGCCCAGGCGCGCGACGTGGAATTTTTTTTAAAGATTTCGCGCACAGAAAAACACAGAAAAGAAAATCTAAACGAACTGAAAAACTCCCAAAGTAAATTTTCCCCGACTCCTAAAAATGAGTCGAACAAAATGAACTTTTCTCGGGACCTAGATGCAAATTTTGAAAACACGCATTTTTCCCTATCCAAATAAAATGCAAATAACACCGGAAAGCAAAATTGAATTTATTTATTAAATCTTCTTTTTCCTAAATTTGGGAAAAGTCATATTATTTCCCTCTCTCATAATTGATATCGGAAAAATAATGAAGATGAAATAAATAAATCAAATGATCCTCTTTTTCAAAATTTGAGAGACTCAAATATGAAAATGACGAAATCTCCAACTCTCTCCGGGGTCCTTGAGTTGCGTGAAATTTCTAGGATCGACCAAAATGCAAGAAAATATGATATGCATGATGATCTAGTGTATAACATTCCAAATTGAAAATTTGGGATGTTACAGGCCGACTCCAACCAGGGTTCGCGTGGTGCTAGGCGAGGTCATGGATGCATGACCAACGCCCTTGGCTTCGACAACGAACACCGGGGGAGGGCACATAATGTTTATGTACCTCCTCCGGTCAGAGGTGCGCGTGATTCACTACAGCCCCCCCCCCCCCCCGAATTTTTTCGCCCCATGAGTTTCAGTCTGTGGATGCTTCTGATAATTCATCCTTTCCTTCTCAATTGGAAATGCCCAAATTCGATGGCTCCAATCCTCGTCTCTGGCAAAATCGGTGTGAGGACCAGTTTTGCCTATGGAACACACCACAACACCGATGGATTTCTCTGGCAACAGCTCAGTTTGAAGGCACGGCACCCAGATGGTTGGAGTCTGTTCAGCGACGCATGCCAAATTCATCCTGGACTGAATTTTGTAGTGCTTTGCAGAGCAGGTTTGGTCACAATCAGCATCAGACGCTTCTCAGAAAGCTGTTCCGCATCGCTCAGGATAGCACTGTGGAAGATTATGTTGAGCGTTTTGAAGAGCTATATGATCAGTTGACAGCATATGAGGACGCTCCAAACTCCCTCCATTACACTACCAGGTTCCTGGATGGATTGAAACCCGAAGTTTGGATAGCTGTTGCATTACAGAAACCCAAGGACCTTGATGCAGCCTATGAACTGGCATTACTGCACGAGGAATTGGGGGAAACTCTCAGTAGTTCATCAGGACCAGTGTCTAGGAGAAGTACTAATGTTCCTTCTTATAGTAACAGTAAGGGCAGGCCACCAGAGGAGAGGAAGGACACTGCTAAAAAAACTTCAACTGAGGATAAATGGTTAGCTCTGAGAAACTACAGAAAATCCAAGGGTTTGTGTTTCGTGTGTGGAGAGAAGTGGGCAAAGGATCATGTCTGTAAACCTACAATTCAGTTGCATTTTGTGCAAGAAATGATTGAGCAAATGCAGTCCAGTTACAGTGAAGAGTCTGAATCTAATAATGATCAACAGTCAATTTCCTCAGTCCACGCTATTAGGCTGTCGGCAGCAGCTTTGGGCAGGGAACCAGAGGCACCAGTGCTGCAACTGGAAGTCATACTCCAAGGCCAAGTACTGCAGTTCTTAGTAGATTCGGGAAGTACACACTCCTTCTTGGATGCCAAGTATTCTTCTATTCAGGGTGTCTCTCCTATCAAACCTATCACAGTTACTGTTGCAGGTGGAACAACAATCCAGTGTCTGCATCAGATAAATGACTGTAACTGGCAGTGCAATGGCCATGGGTTTTCCTCTGATTTCAGATTATTGCAGTTACAAACCTATGATGGAATACTGGGATTGGATTGGCTTGCACAGCATAGCCCAATGTATGTTGATTGGGTGGAAAGGTGGATGTCATTTACTAAGGAGGGCCAAACTGTTACTTTGCAAGGAATTTCTTCTGAAGAATCCAATTATACCTGTGTAGCTCTTTCTGCTATTCAGATGGGAGAATCAGATCCAATACCTCCAGAGATGCAATTGCTTGTCGAGGAATTTGCTGATGTTTTTGCTACACCAACTGAACTTCCTCCCAGAAGGCACTGTGACCATAAGATTCCTCTTATTCCAGGGGCAAGGCCTATTTCCATGAGACCTTATAGAATTGTGCCACAACTCAAGGATGAGCTGGAGAAGCAGATTAAAGAAATGCTCAAAGCTGGAATAATCAGGCCTAGCAACAGTCCAATTTCCTCTCCAATACTACTAGTTAAGAAAAAGGGTGGAGAGTGGAGGCTGGTGATTGATTACAGAATGTTAAATGCCATCACTCTTAAGGGAAAATTTCCCCTGCCAGTTATTGATGAGTTGCTAGATGAGTTGTCAGGAGCTGCTTGGTTTACTAAACTGGATTTAAGAGCGGGTTATCATCAAATCCGACTAGCTCCAGGAGAAGAATATAAAACTGCTTTCCAAACCCATGATGGTCACTATGAGTTCACTGTTTTGGCCATGGGGCTTGCTGGAGGACCTGGCACTTTCCAGGGGGCTATGAATACTACACTCACTCCTACTAACAGGAAATCTACTCTCTGTTTCTTTGATGATATCATGGTTTTCAGCAAAACATATGCAGAGCACTTGAAACATGTCAGAGAGGTGCTCTGTCTCTTGAGAGCTGATCAATGGAAGGTCAAACTTACTAAATGTGCTTTTGCCCAACAAAAGATTAATTATCTGGGTCACACCATTAGTTCTGAGGGGGTTTCAACAGATCCTAGCAAGGTAGAGACAGTTCAGAACTGGCCTACTCCCAGCAATGTCAAGGAAGTTAGGGGATTCCTAGGACTCAGTGGATATTACAAGAAGTTTATCAAACAGTATGGTATTATTAGCAGGCCCCTGACAGATCTGTTAAAAAAGGGGGTTCCTTTTTTGTGGACTTCTGTCACTGATGTCGCCTTCAATACACTCAAGCAGGCCTTAGTGGAAGCACCAGTCCTGGCATTGCCACAATTTGATAAGCCTTTTGTGATTGAAACAGATGCATGTGATACTAGAATAGGAGCTGCTTTAATGCAAGAAGGACATCCACTGGCTTATGTAAGCAAAGCTCTTGGCCCTAAAAACAGAGCACTGTTAGTATATGAGAAGGAGTATATGGCTATTCTATTAGCTGTAGAACAATGGAGGTCTTATCTTCAAATGCAGCAGTTTACTATTAAAACTGATCAAAGAAGCTTGATACACTTGCAAAACCAGAAGTTGCACACTGTCTGGCAACAGAAAGCTCTCACAAAATTAATGGGAATGAACTATCAAATTGTTTACAAGAAGGGAATTGACAACACTGCAGCTTATGTACTTTCTAGGAAACCACACCCTCAAGTTTTTCATATATCCAGAGCTCAACCAGTGTGGCTGGAGGAAATTGTTAACAGTTATGCTCATGATGATAAGATTACTGAAATTTTGCAGCAACTGTCTGTGTACCCAGCTGCTAAACCTAACTATCAGCTTGTGCATGGTCTCTTGAGGTATAAAGGGTGTATTTGGATTGGTAACAACTTGGAACTGCAGCATAAGATCTTTTCTGCATTCCATGACAGTCCTGTAGGAGGACATTCAGGGTTCCCAGTTACTTACAACAGGATCCATTCTCTGTTTCGTTGGGCTGGCATGAAAGCTTTTATTAGGAACAAGGTGCAATCTTGCATGGTTTGTCAACAAGCTAAAGCTGAACGAGTACATTATCCAGGTCTTCTTTCTCCATTACCTATTCCTAAACGAGCCTGGGAAACTGTTACTATGGATTTCATTACCGGGTTGCCAGTCTCCTGCCAGTTTGATTGCATTCTGTTGGTTATTGACAAATTCACCAAGTATGGTCATTTCATGGCTCTACGACACCCATTTACTGCTCAAAAAGTTGCAGAGATTTTCCTGGATAATGTTTACAAATTACATGGTATGCCTGAACTCATCGTCTCCGATAGGGATCCTGTTTTTACCAGTAATTTCTGGCAGACTCTTATCAACAGAACTGGAACTCACTTGAATATGAGCTCGGCGTATCATCCAGCTACTGATGGACAGACTAAACGAGTTAACCAGCAAGTGGAGTGCTATTTGCGGAGTTTCATCAGTTCTCATCCTACTAAATGGAGTAAATGGTTGTCGCTCTGTGAATTTTGGTACAACACCAATTGGCATTCTGCTGTGGGGAAATCACCATTTCAAGTTTTGTATGGACAACCTCCTAGGTATTTTGGTATTTCCTCATCAGACACAATTCCTCCTTTGGACATTCAACAGTGGTTGCAAGATCGACAGGTTGTAGTTGAGTCTGTCAGGCAACACTTGTTGCGAGCTCAACAGAGAATGAAACAGTTGGCAGATAAACACAGGACTAAGAGAGTTTTTGATGTTGGCGAGCTGGTTTTCCTTAAGTTGCAGCCTTATGTCCAGTCTTCGGTGGTGCACCGAGCGAATCATAAGTTGGCTTACAAGTACTATGGTCCTTACAAGATAGTGGGCAGAATTGGGGAGGTGGCTTACAAGCTAGAACTTCCGGAGGGCAGCAGAATACACCCAGTCTTCCATGTCTCACAGCTGAAGAAAGTGGTTGCACCGACCTGTCCTATATCAAGCACATTACCCTCTGTTAATTCTCATTTGCAGATTCCTGTCCATGTGCTTCAGAAGCGTGTGCGGCAGAAGGGCAAGCGCACCGTCGCACAAGGGTTTATCCTATGGAGCGATTCTACTCCTGAAGTAGCGACATGGGAAGACCTGGAATCACTCAAGCAACAATTTCCCCGGGCTCCGGCTTGGGGTCAAGCCGTTTCTCAACGGAGGGGGGATGTCAGCAACCCTGAAGGCGTCGACACTGAAGACACACCAGAGAGCACTGTAGCGGATCAAGGCGTTGCCGGCAACAGGAAGCAAGACGCAGAGCCCGCGCTACGGCCCAAGTCTTCACGGCCCACGAACCTTCCCCAGTGGCTTGCAGGCCCGAAGTGGGCCCGTTGATCGGGTGTACGTTAAATAGACGTCTCTCTCCCTCGAGAGGAGTTGGCTGGGATTTGGACGGCTGAGGCCGTGGCTTGTATCGGATAGAGGTGCGGGAGGTTGGGTGGTTCCTCTACCGAATTTCAAATTCCTAGTTCGATTCATACCAATCCATGGCGAGCGCGAGCAATTCCGGCGAGTAGCTCACACTGCGCGTCGAGAAATCGTCAGATCCGCCCGCTTGCGCGTTGGGGAATCGTCGGATCCGCCCGAATCCAGGCGCAACGAGGGAGAGGGAGGAGACGGGAGAGAGAGAGAGAGAGAGAGAGAGAGAGAGAGAGAGAGAGAGGAGAGGGGAGAGACGATGGCGGAGGCGAGAGGAGGAGACAGGAGAGGGGAGGAGGCGATGGCGGAGGCGAGAGGAGGGGAGGAGATGGGGCGCTCGGGACTGCGCTGCTATAGTAACCCTGTCCATGCCGAATAAAAGGAGACGTGGCTGGTGCCGCTAGTTGGGTGTACTGGCTCATCCTTTATATGTTCAATGTGCAGAGCTGGTGCTAGACTACTAGTGAGTTGCGGAGAGTGAGCACCAAAACGGCTACTGAGATGGAAGTAAATGACCGTGTACTCTTTTGCTTCAGCCGCTGGATTGTGCTCTGCTACGAGCTAACTTGTATTCTGCTTCGAAAAGAAGAAGTGTTTTTTGGTTGGAAACCGGAAGCACTGAACATTCAATTCTACATGGATTAGGTGGGTAAGTACAAAACAATCTGATTTTTAAAGCAAATCCGGTTCCAAACTTGAAAAGTAAGCAAACATACGGGGTTTACAAACTTATACTTCCTCCGTTCGAAAATACTTGTCATCAAAGATACATCCCTTTTATCCATTTTGATGACAAGTATTTTCGCATGAAGGGAGTATTTCATTGAAATAACGCATTTTTCGTCACATTGCTTTTGAAGCTCCATCAACGAAAAATGACTATCACAAAAGTGCGTTCACGTACCCATAGTCCATTTGATCAATTCCGAATGACCAAAGGAGAAAGGCATGGGCGTAGAGAACTGCTCCGTGTTCTCGGCATAAGGTGTACGGAAGGTCGGTCTTGAGATTTTGGAGGCTTGGGGTGAAACTAAAATCCAGGCCCCTTTGTATAAACATCAAAATAATAATCAATATATGTTACCAAAAACCACTTAAAGTGTTTCCAAATCATATCAAATAACTAGTTGAATTAGAATTAGGGAGGCTTGCACCCCCTTCCCCCACCTCATGTTAGGGCAGGGGGCAGAGCCCTCTCCCCCTCATGACATCACTATATTTCTTTTCAATAGTTGCTTAGGTTTGAGTACATGTATTCTATAATCATCATATGTATCACATACACACACATATATATGTTGTATCAGGACATTATTTTATAATCAAAGTTACATTCTTGATGGGCACCCGACCATGCTACTCCTTCTGCCGGCGAGGTGTTGTCATGTTCAGATCACCAGATTGTACTGGTCGATGTAGACAGAATAAAATAGAAGACTTGACCTCGCTACCCTTGTTGCCATTCTAGCTTTCATAGACTTTTCAAGAGCGTGCCTCCACATTACAAGTTACTCCTTTCATTCGGTTTTATAAGACCTCCCACACATTTTATGCTTTGACTATCAGTTGGACAAATAATATATGATTTATGTGTCATATAATATATGATTTTTGCATAGGTGCTTAGACCAAGTGCTTAGTGACTTGAGGACGCTAGAAACTTAACTCTTCAATACATAGGTATTTAGTTTGTTGTGGATAATTTTTTTATTTAATTAGTTGTAGGATCTTACTGGACACTGAAGCGGCAAAAAAGGAAAAATAAAAGTAAAGTAAAAGGGATGATGACTATGGGATCCACATGGGATCAAAATATACGTAGGGTCTTGTGCCTATCACTGTTTGTTCCTGGAGACACCAAAATCATCTACCTCCTCCTTAATTACTATGTCACATCAATTTCTCCTTATCTAAAATGCTTAGAATTGAACAAGGTGGAGTACCGGGAGGACCCTTAGCTTTCACAGAATTTTCAAAAGTGTGTCTGCTTCTACTAGTCTTGCAGGCAATTTATACAAACTTGCTCGCTTCGCTATGCATCAATGTCAGTGTTGACTGGATAGATAGGAACTTTGTCCAAGACAATAAGTCTCGATACACGTGCATGGGTTGAGTATCATATCATGATACTATATTATATTAAATGATGTGCTACTATTATATGATATGAGGCTGCATCCCATGCATGCGGTCCTTTTTCTCCACCACTGCATGCGCTAGGACTACTCATTTACTGGCTGTAGGGCACACTGCGCGTTAATTTCTCCACTAATTAGACACCGTAGTTAACAACCGATACTATTTTCAGTGCTCCAATCACTAACCATCTTGGTCCCAGAGATTTTTCCAGCGCGCCCTGTAAACTGTGACAGAGGGGGTACTGTTCTTGAAGTATACAACTTGCTCGTGTTTCTATGCATTATTTGTCGGTGCGCACCAAATAAAATACTGTAGAAGACTTTGTCCAGGATACCAAGTCTCGTAACTTGCTATCATTTTAGCTTTCACAGAATTTTCAAGTGCGTGTCTCCACATTTCTCCCTTTGTGCGGATTTATAAGGTCTCACATGTATTTTGATATTTTCTTTGACCATCTATTAGATAAATAATATTTCAGATATACTTTTTGCAACGTACAAATCATATATTATTGGTCTAACTGACAGTCAAAGTAAATCTCGAAATACGTATTAGGTCCTATATATCCGGATGGAGGGAGTATATGATATGGCATAAAACTTATACCATTAGAAAATATTTTTCTGGCATATAAAAGTAGTAACTGTTGATTGCACTAGAACCCAGGTGTTGTTTACCGAGTGTAGCACATGGTAAAGCGGTTCCTGAGTGTTTTTGACCATTTAGCGAGTGTTTTTGACGCTCGGGAAATTCTTGATTCTTGTAGTGGTTAACATTTATCAAATGTTTTTGACCATTTACCGAGTGTTTCTGGCGTCCTAGCCTCCCGAACCGGGACTGATGCTTTCATTAGTCTCGGTTCGTAACACGGCCGGGACTAATGCTCTGATCTGCCTAAGACCAAAGCCTTGTTTTCTACTAGTGACATTGGCCAGCGGCCCGTGTTCGCATCCTCCTCATCCGCAGCGAGACAGGAGAATCACAAGATGATCCGCAAGATGGCAAGGAACCACTCGCCGGGCAGTTGGGGCAAGTGTGAGGTGATACGCCTATTCGCCATGAAGGCTTGGTCACAACTCACACGGGCACTCCTGTCATGCAACAGTCCGATAGAGCTGAGGTTTTCACACGGCCCATACGTCGTACGTTGTTCGTCTCTAGTAGACAGGAACACCTTGGACAATGCATACAAGTCTGGACCCGCTCAAACAAATATCCTGGAAACACAAAGAAACGAGCCATGTCCGCACAATACATTCTGAAGCACGGTCATTGATCGCAAAAAACCAAACACAATTGAAAACGAGAATCTTGGACCAGTAAACGGTCCGCGTGCACCCTTGTTTGCGCCGAAATTGCCGAGACATGTATATCACACACTGACGCAGAAGATCTATGTCCGATTCCGGCTGAAAAGTATTCAGTACAACAAGCGGCAGCGCTCGAGGCTGGGCATTTCACAACAATATTGTCCAGCTAATTAAGACAGTGACAGCAGCGACGGGCGGCGAGAGAAAAACTGGCCACGGTAACCGACAAGGTTGACTGACCGACTCGAGGTCTTCGCTCCATTGGCGGTCAAGCTTGATATAACGTGTGAGAATTACAAGCTAACAAGTCGGGTTGCTAAGCTTGCAAGGAGGTTATGTATCACAATGTACAAAAAGGACTGATCGGGTCACGATCGGAACTTTAATTCTGCTCCCTATCCACGCAAGCTTGCTTGCGAGTTATTGTTAGAACACCAGCCAGGCGGCTAGTATCCAAGTGTAATTCGTCGTATAAAATCTAATATGGTGTGCTGGCTCGTGTATAAATTGTCGGTTCACTCATATCTTTCCGTGCTTCTAAGTATAGTGGCGTCGATTTATCACACTTACGCTTATCTTTCTCCTCGACATAGGATGCTTTTATTGACTCATAATATCACATCAAGGGGATACAACCATATGAGTTCAAACCCGACCTCTACATAATTAAGATGCACACGGCCACCACGAACACACTCAAAAAACGTCGGCAAAATACAAAGTCGCACAAGACCAAGACAATGCCTAAGGCAAGGGGGGAGAGGGGGGATGGAGGGTCGATCCACAGACTAAACCGGCATCCACGTTGGGTAAAAACATCCTTGCCCGTCTTCTCTAAATGCGTACACACTGCTTTAAGAAGCAGTCAATGTTCTTGTCGCTGAAGAATAGACCACGAACAGAGCCAATGTGTACACTGGTAGATAACCTGCAGTGGAGAGTAGTTTTTGCCATTAAAACCATATCATTTCTGCATAGACACAGTGACAAACCAAGACGGCCGCTCCCGCCCTTATGAGGGCGATACGAGTGTCATATATGCCATGTAGCCAATTACCAGCCACGTTGGCAACACTATGTGGCAGATGCAAGTTAGAGGGGTGAATTGGATGACTGACCATGCAGCATGCACAGACTTGCAGCGGAAGAGAAGATGTTTTATTGTCTCATAGGATTGACAGCAGAAACATCATCTCTTACTTCAGGGCTAGTTGAGAGGCACGGGCAGACCTTGATCCCCTTCTCTAGTGGCATGTGGTCCACATCATCAATCTCCCTCACCTGATGCCGGACAACTCTACCGGGTTTAGCCCATGTGGCCAATGGTGGCGGTGGGGCTTGGAGAGGATCCCATATGCCCTCTGCTACGGCGGTGTTCCCTAGTGTGGCATAGGCGCGAGGCATGAAGGCGGCACGTTGCGCGACCACGGCGGATAGCGGCGATCTATGCTGGTAGTGTGACGTGGCAGACGCGGTGCGCGACCACAGTTCCAGTGAAGTCGGCCGGCAGAGCGGCTTGTCAGGCCATGTATCCGGTTGCCTTGTGCGTGGATTCCCAAGGCTTGACAGTTCATATCACTGCGAGGCGCTTCGTGTAGTTTGCATCGCCACGACGGAGCTAGCGGCGATAGATCGCGGCAATGGCAGTGCAAGTGGCGGTACTAGGTGTATTTTCCAGGGGCCATGCCTAGATCTACCACCGCCGCGCACTTCCGAAGAGGTGTGGTGCTACGGGAGTGTCCCAATTGTGGGATTTTGGCAATACCGATGACCTTCCTCTCATGCCAGTTTGTTCTGTGATCTATGTCGTGTGTGGTTCAATGGATGTCCATGACTCAGCGGGTGGCTCATGGCGGCTGGGCTGCTTGCTTTGTGTGGGCGCATCCCATGACATTGTCGATGTCTACATTGTCTTCGTTGGGCCAAAAAGTGGTGGAGGCAGCACATGTGGACTTCGTTCGGGGATGCTTTTCCTCGAGTACCCGGTATCGAGCTCCAGGGTGAAAACCCTAGGCCTGACCTTAATGGTTATTCCTAGCAGTGGCGGTGTTTTTGCACTGTTTTCTTGTTGAAGGCATTACTTGGAGGTTGTTCGAACCTTACCTTGAAGGTGAAAACACATGATACGACCTTTACAGGTTGGATTTGACGACGAAGACACAAGGTGCGTTGTTCCTTTCCTGGAGGTGTTGCTTGCGGAGAACCATTCTCTCGTAGTAGGGTGGCGGTGTAGCGGCTTGATGTGGATCATCGGTTTTTCTTTTTTCTTTTTCTTTTTTGTTATTTTTGTAATATGGCTGTGTGCATGCTTGATGTCTTGAATAACTTTTGATAGTGTGTTATTATTGAGGCCAGGTACAATTAATATCTTCTTGATATTATTATATTTTCTTTATAAAAAAAGAAAAAACTAGTGAACAGGAGTGCATCCGGTTTCCTCTTCTCCATAGGTCTTCGGTCTTAGTATATTTTCTTCCAATATATAACAATTGATCGGCTCGGAGTCTATAAAGGATGAACCTTGAGCCACGCCGCATGCGGCAACCACTACGCACAGGCACATGCTTGAGCAACGAACCAAGAGAGCCGGTGTTCCTATAGAAAGCAAGAGAGCAAGATTGATTGACCCTGCCGAGGCCCTCATCCCCCCTCTGCTGGCACCTTTGGAAGCACGTCCCTCCCGCAACGCTGTTGTCTTTACAGGTCAGGCCCCCTCACTACTCATTAGCCCGCATCAGGATGATACAGCTCTCTTTGCATGCTTGGCTCCCTGCTGCCCTGAAGAACGATTCCCATGTTTGGCGCATGCGCTTCAGGAATCCCTTTGTGATATCTCTTTATTCCTCTTGTACTATTAGTCTATTAAAGAAAATATGACTTTTGATTTTGCTAACCACATGTTCCATGCGGTCCTTGTACTGGTCTCTTGATGTAACATTTGGGCTCTTTTTCTTGTGGTATTCAGATCCATGCCCGGTGGCCATCAACAAGAGAAGACTGAGTGAGCCATGGATCTGGCCATGGGGGCCATGGGCTCCCTCCTCCACAAACTGCTCGAGGTCATCAAGGACGAGTACAACCTACAGAAGGAAGTTAAGCAAAAGGTCGAGTCCTTCTCTGCTGAGCTGAAAGCTATGCAAGCTGCCCTTGGCAAGGTGGCAGAGGTGCCGCGCGATCAACTCGAAGACGAGACCAAGGTTTGGGCTGACGAAGTTAGGGAGCTGTCTTACGAAATGGAGGATGTCATCGACTCTCTCCTGGTGCGTGTTGTGGGCTGTGACCCCAACCCCAGTGATGAGCAGAACAGGCTCGAGAAGCTCTGGGTCAGCTTCAAGAAGCTGTTCAAAAGGGGCAAGGCAAAACATCGGATTTCCACAGATATTGAAGAGATTGACAAGCAGTTGCAAAAAGTCGCCATCCGACACGAAAGGTATGAAACTCCTAATCTACCTGCAGCCACAAGGGCCACCCTTGATCCTTTCTTGGAGGTTCTCTATGGAGATAAGAAGAATATCATCGGCCTAGAGGAAGCAAGGAACGATATTATCAAGAAGATCACTGAGGGTGACTGTAAGCAACTCAAGACACTCTCTATTGTTGGATTTGGAGGATTGGGCAAGACTACGCTTGCCAAAGAAGTGTATGATGCCCTTGCAACAAAATTTGGACACAAAGCTTTTGTGTCTGTGTCTCGGAATCCCGACATGAAGAAAGTATTAAGCGATCTCCTCTTTAAACTTGACAAGAAAATACATGCTAGTCATAATGCAGAAAATTTGGCAGTAGAGAAGCTCATCATCCTAATTAAAGAATTTCTTAGCAACAAAAGGTACGCCATTTCATTTATATTGTTGTAGATGCCATCCACGCAAGATACATCTATGCAGCATCCATAGCATCAATCCTGACAGAAAAATAATTATAAATTTAGTCAGATAAAAAGCATGGAGAAAGGTCCACCACAACATGCAATCATGCCTAATAAAAAGCCACCTCAACATGCAAGCATGCATGAGAATTTACATTCTATTATGATATTTACCTTATACAATAATCAAACACCACAAATCATATTTATTTTCAGTTTTAGTTCTCATATTACTACTCTAAATATTCATGTTCGATACAATCAATTCTAACTGAATATATTGCTAAATTTTTATGCTTGTTTTAGTTCATTTCATAAGGAAAAACACCAGGTCTCTAAAAATCATATCACCTTATTTTTCATGCATTTCCCATTGTACATGCCTATGTCAGCACGCCTACTTCTATTTTTCTCCCAGTACCTACCTTGGCCTCTTGCCATTAATGGGGCTCCTTGTCATGCTCAACTTCATCCTTGACTGCTCTAAACAACTGACACTTTTCTTCTTAATATTTTCAAGTGTACAATATCTAGTCTCTTTATTACTTCATAATTGTATTATGTATATTCTGTTTTTTTTTCTTTCCCTAAGCCATACAGACATATGGTCTCTACCTTTCTTTTCCGCTCATTTCCATTTCTAGATATAAAATACAAAATGTCGTTTTCTGTGGCAAATCTACACTGTACTTTGAGATTGTACCTGATAGACATGCATTTCTATTTCCATTATAACTTACTTTTTGCTATATTAATTCTGTACTGTTCTTTACAACTTACTGAATATATTACTTTTTGCTATATCAAATCTCCACCAGTATCATGATGTTAAAATTTAACCATACGTTAACTTCCTTAAATCTCAACTCTAGATATCATATTACTTTGATATTTCAATAGATGTTTCACAATGTTATACGATGTGTGTTGATTTTTGAACGATTATCCTTTTTTAGTCTATATTATACAAGTATCAACAGAATATGTATTTCGTCTTGATCATATTTCTCGGCACATTTGTTTTCATGGACATAAATCCTAGCAATTTCGTACAAAACTATTTGTACGAAGAAACCCCGAAGGTGTTTATATAACTATGGGGACAGTGAAATGCGTTGTAATCTCCTCTTGTATTAGGGGTATAAGTTCCAATATTTGCTAGTTTGGCTTAAGGTGGTTTGTTTTTCCGTTAGCTTTCGTATTGCCTTGTATCAGGCGATCTTTGTGACAAGAGTAAATGTATTGCCCTAGTGCATTGGCTCTAATTGCTTTTTTGGAGAGGTCTAATTCATATGATCGACATGGTGTGCTCACTCTAGTCGCGCGGG